>NW_028301563.1:26115000-26222500 GCF_042242905.1 Orbicella faveolata
ATCAACACTTTATGATCATGGAAGGTCCCCAGCCATGGACTATCTTTTGTTTCGTGCTCAGACACCATGGACAAATTACATGACCATTTGAAAATGTTTCTATTGGTTAGTTCCTCACACCTTGTGTTTTGGGCATAGTGAAAAAAAGTCATCATAAACATGGGCTTCACAACCATTTCCTTCCATTAACTTAGATATAGGTTGGCCCTAACTCTTAGTTTCCACAATCACCATAACAAGTGAGAAGAGTATTATTTGTCACGTCTATCACAGGTAACACCATTGAAGCATTTTTGTATGGTTGCCCTCCCTATGTAGTTTGGTGGGTACTGCATCTCGTGCATACTGTTAGTTGGAGAGAGATACTGTGAGAGTAATGAGTCTCCACGAGAGTGAAGGTAACAACAACAGGAGTAATGTGTCAACATAGTGACTACAGCCAACAACAAACTCTTCATCCTGAGTACAATCCACTAACACTAGGCCCACAAACTTCACACACAAGTCACATCCAAGCAAAGAACACTGAACACTGAATATCACATCCACAAAACATGCCATAAGTAACTTACCTGTACTGCTAGTACAACAACAAGAGCCCTGGCTTTATACTCCGTTCCTGGTCTCAGAGATGTGACACCCACTCCAAGGCTTTGTAAAGGGGGAAGATCCTAACAGGGACAATAAAGATAAAGAGAACATCGCATACATGTAGCTGCTGTAACAAGACAAGACAGTACCTAACCTTGCATGCAATAACCTGAAGAAACACTGCAGCCCATGCTCTTTAATCTTGTGCGTGACATGTGTCTTAACAGAGGACTGGTTAGCCCCAGATGCTGGCAAATTGATCATGGAAACAAAGGCAAATAATTTTAGTCCATACAAACATGAGATTTTCCTCTTCTTCATTTTTACAGCATTTTCTAAACGAGATATTAAGCACATTTTCCCATGTGTCTATTGAGCAACATATACAAGAATAAAAGAAATACTCTTGAAATTTTGACAGAACTAAAAACACCTGTCATCGAACTTGGCACTTGTATTCTTGTGGCATTTCTATGTTGTTGTCCTTCAAAAATTCCACTCTTGCTTTCACATGTATTGACAGAAACATCAGCAGCATTTTTCTATTATCTAGGATACAACTGGACAACACACAGATTGCTTACCGTCCAGGCAGGATCTTTAACAGTACCAAGAAAGTTCTTTGACAGAGGGAAAAGTGCTCCATTGGTGTCTGTCATCATAATTAAAGAATCCTGAAAAGAAACGGTACCAGAAAAAAAATAAGTGCAAAGAAACAAGTGCAATGTTAATATGGAGTATAATACATTTAATGAGAACTCTGATTAGTCTCATGGTCATTTTACATCTGATGATCCACTTCAATTCACTTTGTTAAATTTATTTGTAAACAAATTACACCGGCTAGTCAATAGCACAGGCAAAACCTCCAAACAGATTTAGAGAATTTGAGAGTACTTAAAAAGATGATCATGTAAATACACTTAGTTAATAATAATAATAATAATAATAATAATAATAATAAATGATAATAGTAATAATAATAATAATAATAATAATAAAACTTTATTGCATACTTTTTCACACAAACTTGAATCTTACATGTATCTGGTAAAAATTCAGAAATTCTTTTGTTCCTGAAGTTTTTTCCTACAATAAATAAATCACCTCACTTCTAACGCATTTTATAATAATAATAATAATAATAATAATAATAGTAATGATAAGAATAATAAGACTAATAATAATAATAATTATTATTATTATTAATAATTAATGATTATTCACCGAAGTGGAGGCAAATATCCACCACTTTAACCGACACTGAGATGAATAATTGAAAGGCCGCGTGCAAGAACGTCCCCTAGATTTTTCGGGCATTTTGAAAGTGTTCAAAAATAGCTGAATTTTGGCATGTAGGCTTCGTTGTACCTGAGAAACATTGCTCTGAATCTTTTTTGGCTGGGGCGCTCTTCATTCTCGAGAAATAACGTATGCAAAAAGCTCAGTTTTCCAAGCAGCATCTTTTGGAGATCTTTGGTTGAACAAAAAACAAAAGAAACCTTATTATTTTGTTGAACAGCAAACAGGCAGACTGTTTATAGTGTATTCCACTGAATCTTAGCTGTCTTAAAGTCAAAGGAAAATAGTATATAGAGCGGAAATCTGGGAACAGATTGTTTACATCGGTTATTGTGACGTAAACACAACACGTGAATCAATCGAGCAGCAAACGAAATACCATTGAACGAAAAAGAGATGTGCCGCATTAGAGCTCTGTCAACTAATATCTTAAGCATAGTGTTAAAGTACCTTGTGTGCCTGCCTGGTGGTTGAGAGGCATCATAAAGCCTCGATAAACCCGCAAGTCATCAGCACGTTTTAAAGAATCAAAATGTGTTCTGAAACTTCGAAGGTAGCTGCTATACCATAATCGTGTTATCGGCGTTCGAAGTCAGACCGAGCCAGGCAGCAAAGTCCAAGAGCAGTTCTCGCCCAAGAAAAATACCCTCTCGTGAGTTGTGGTCCATTTGCCAAGCGTTGCTAGTGTCAAAGTTTGGAAAGCGAGAACTGGTTTTTGACTTATCAAATTTGTCTTGTATCGACCGCCATGTTTTCCCGTGCACGAGGTGTAAAGACCTTTCCCGGCATGCATTGCGATCACGTTCTGCTCGCGTTTCTCAAACTGGTAACTAGATTGTTTCGGCTTTTTTCATTTAAAGGTAACAATGGCCAACAAGTAGCGATCGATTGTAACATAGATCTGTGATCCAGGTTGCGTTGATTTTATTTCATATCGGCATGATTTGTAGTGTTTTGAACTTCTGGGATCAGCGGACATGCAGAGTATGGAGACCCGTACGTTGCGCAGAAGGGTTAATTTGTTAATCTGTTAGGTGGTGCATGACATAAAGCTACAATCGCGTTTGTCAAAAAATATGTATTTATCTCGTGATTTTTAACCATTTAAGACATTGCTGTATTTGGAAAAGTGCTTATTTGATGTTTATTTGTTCAGTGCAGATAATCATTGTCCCAGATAACCAAAGTAAGTTCCAGATGTTAACACTATTTTCCGGCCGCCATATTTTACCTATTTAAACCTGAAATCAACATTTTTGAGCTTGTAAGTTGCGTGAAATTAACATTTTGCTGTTTTCTAAGTGAAACCAACATCCTTTCCGTCACGCGTTACGTGAAATCAACATTTTTACGTATTTAGACCTGAAATTAACAATTTTTAGCTTATAAGTTGCGTGAAATTAACATTTTGCTGTTTTCTAAGTGAAATCAACATCCTTGCCGTCATGCGTTAACGTGAAATTAGCATTTTTACCTATTTAGACCTGAAATCAACATTTTTGAGCTTATACGTTGCATGAAATTAACATTTTGCCGTTTTCTAAGTGAAATCAACATCCTTGCCGTCACGCGTCAACGTGAAATCAGCTTTTTTACCTATTTAGACCTGAAATTAACATTTTTGAGCTTATACGTTGCGTGAAATTAACATTTTGCTCTTTTCTAAGTAAAATCAACATCCTTGCCGTCACGCGTTAACGTGAAATCAGCATTTTTACCTATTTAGACCTGAAATCAACATTTTTGAGCTTATATGCTGCGTGAAATTAACATTTTGCCGTTGCTAAGTGAAATCGACATCCTTGCCGTCACGCGTTAACGTGAAATCAGCATTTTTACCTAGTTAGACCTGAAATTAACATTTTTGAACTTATACGTTGCGTGAAATTAACAATTTGCTGTTTTCTAAGTGAAATCAACATCCTTGTCGTCACACATTAACGTGAAATCGGCATTTTTTACCTATTTAGCCCTGAAATCAACATTTTTGAGTTTATACGCTGCGTAAAATTAACATTTTGCTGTTTTCTATGTGAAATCAACATCCCTACGGTCACGGGTTAACATGAAATCAACATTTAAACCTTTTTTGACCTAAAATCGACATTTTTGAGCTTTTACGTTGCGTAAAATTGACATTTTGCTGCTTTCTAAGAGAAATCAACATCCTTGCCGTCGCACGTTAACATGAGTCAACATTTTAAGCACTTTTGACCCGAAATCAACAAATTTGAGCTTATATAAGCTGCATGAAATTGACATTTTGCTGGTTTCTAAGTAAAATCAAAGTCCTTGCGGTCGCGGCGGGCCGATCCTTTGTTATAATAAACCGAGGCGAGATTTCGACTTATAACAAAGACTTGGCTTGGCTATTATAACAAAGGATCGGCTCTGTTTATCATAACAAAGGCCCGGCTTCGTTTATTTGAAGGACTCGGTGGGAAAAGGGCGTCAGGTATTTTAATCAAAGGTGAACTTTGTCGAAAACGCTCCAAATTTCGCATGCAGCTTCGTTCAGGTAAGTTAAGCAATGTCCCGTAGTTTTTGCGCTAAAGTTCGCTTCGTTCTCGAGATATTGCGTATGCAATAAACCACTCGGTTTTTCCACCCTGTGTGCCTTTTTTGCATACGTTATTTCTTGAGAACGAAAAGCAACCCAGCGAAAAAAACTTCAGAGCAATGTTTGTCAGGTGAAACGAAGCCCACATGCCAAAATTCAGCTAGTTTTAAGCACTTTCAAAAATGGCCGAAAAATCTAGGGGATGTTCTTGCACGTGGCCTTTCAATTGTTTTAGTATATACCACACAAGTTGAATAAATAGCGGACCAAAGAGTAACTTTATTTGTTTAAGAGTAACTTTATTTGAAACGGAAGCCATTTTGTTTTTCCTCGGTTGCTCAGAGGTGAATAGTGCTTGGCTAATCACCTCCAAGCTAGCCAATCAGCGTGCACGAAGAGTGCTATTCACTTGTGTGGTATATACTAATGATAATAATAATGCTTTATTTATATCTATATTGTCAAGAACACAAGGTCAAGTCAACAAAAGATGTGGGTTGCCAATAAAAATAACCATCTACCCATGATCTCTGTCAATAACATTACTAACATTACTTACGTTACTAACATTATTAACAGAGATCACAAAGTAGATGATAGCATTGAGATTTATTTCTTACATCTCCAGTTGGGTATAACTGAATATCACTGGACCCAGGCTGACTAAGGAAAGTTGCACAGTCTTTTGGCATAGTTCCACCGGGTTCAGGTTTGGAAGATGCCAAGCTATAAAGAGCGTAACGAACACCAGATGGAGTCTTCAGCATCACATGAACTCCTGCAGATAAAAACAATACACCTGTACGTTGGTAAACAATAATGATTGACACTACTACAAATGTATGCCACTAGAAGTAATAAATTAAAGACAAATTGCCAGGTATTTACTGCAACTAGTACAAAATACACTTTTTCTTGTGGCTTATTTATACTACTGGTCAGGAGCTCCTTGGTGCAACTCAAATTCTATTGCACATCAAGAGACACAAGTGCACTGTCAATCTAGCAACCACTAATGCCTTTGCTCTTTTGGTTTCAAAGGAGCTCAGTCACGGCATTTTGAATTATTTTGGCCAAGTTCAAAATGACATGTATAGACTTTAATTAAACTTTTCAAGATGTGCAAATGGCGACACACCCTGGTAGCTCCTTTCAGGGCAGACTGACGTTAGAAAGGAGGGATTTTTACATTTCTCCTCTCTCTCTCTTTTCATCTGCCCATTCCTCCCTCTCTCATTCCCTTGCTTTCAAATGATCTACATGTACCTCTCACATTCAGTAGTAACCTAGCAAACAAGTTCTACATCTTGCAGCCTTAGGACACAGACCATGACAATTCCAATTATACCAGGGCCGCAAGGCGGCCTGCCTGTATAATTGGGATTATATGAACAAATGAAGGGAGAAATGATATGAGAATAAATCAGGTATTGTCTGCTTGTGCTTTGATCCACACTTTTAATGCCCCAAGGGGTACCCCCTGCAAGGAAACTAAATGTATGACATAATCCCATCAAGAACACTAACCATGTGCTCCCAGGATTCCTAGCAGCTTTTCAACACTGACTGAAGAAGGAAAAAATCAACACTGGCCAAAGCAGCAGTGGAAAAGATAACAGGGGGGATTAAGGGAAGGGTTCATATATTTCTCCCTTCATTTGTTCATATAATTCCAATTATACAGGCAGGCCGCTTCGTGGCCCTGGTATAATTGGAATTATATTTCACAAACTCCGGTCGAAATACATGAGAATAAATTATGTATGAATGAACTGAATGGGCCTTGAATATTTCCATGTTGATTCCAACATCTTTAATGGTAAGCCCGAGCCAGCACCCAACGGTAGCAGAGGAAACCTGTTTGTAAGGCTTAATATAAGAGATGAGCAAAGGGTCTGGTTTGGGGCATGGAAGAGTAGGGCAAACTGGATGCCATTTCTTGAGGTAGTGACAGAGAGTTTCAACAGGACAAAGTTTCCGATTGTGAGGGAAATGAGCGAAGAAGGCCTGACCTGAATGGTTAGGGTTACCACGCTTTCTAGGGGAAGTAAAGGAGAAAACAACTCCCTCTGGGAGGATTTTACGGTATCTAAGATTTAATTTAGCCAGAGAAGCTGCCCTTTCTGGGCAAGCCAAGGCAAAGAGCATAACAAGTTTCCTTGACGAGTGCTTGAGGGACAGAGAGCTGTTGCTTCCTAAGGAAGTTAGGTGCGCTGTCACCTTACTGAACTTACTGAAACGATCCAGATTTCTTCCAAAGGGCGTGCTAAAGGATTTTTATTTTAAAGTAATACTACCCTCTGTAAAATACGGTTTAGTTTTGTGGGGATCGTGTTGTAACTCCGACAGACTTGATTCTATAGAAAGACTACATTGCAGGGCGGCAAGAATCATTTTCAACTTGCCCAAAGACATGTCGACAAATGACGTGCTCAAATATGATCAGTGGCCTACCTTCTCCCTGTATTATAAGCTTGACATCCTAAGACTATTTTATAAGGCAAACAACGACAGCCTGCCCAAGCTCCTGATGAAAACGATACTTGAAAACCCCAGCCACGGCTATTCGCTCTGAGGGAAAGTACTTTCTTCTATACCACGATTTAACTCGCAATTTATGAAAGACTCACTTAGATATAAGGGATCTGTCATTTGGAACATAGTTTTATACCACGAACAACATAAAAGTTTTTCAAGCTTTTTTGACCTTAGAAAGCAGGTTGTAAATAGAGCCTATTTTAAAGATTTTAACTTTAACGCCCTGTCGGCTTCGACAACCCGCCACAGACATAGTGACTTTATATACAATTAGTTTTAGTTAGTTTATTGTAATCATATAGTAGATTAACTTAGTAATAGTTCTAGTTAGCAATTAATTAAATAATTAATTTTATTGTAAATCTAGGAATTGTAATCTAAAGATTTTAATCGTAATTTTAAATTTTTAGCAAAGTTAAATTTAAATACACGACCCCACAAGCTTTTAGCTTTAATTATCATCGTGTTTAAATAAAGTTCATCTATCTATCTATCTATCTATCTATCTATCTACCTTCTTGACATCCCAAGTATGTGAGTACCTTGGTTTTGGAGGGTGGGAGTTGAGTATTCCCTTCATTAGCTTAGTAACACAAGGGTGATGACCTACAGGGAAGCTGTCAATCTTTGAATGTGTTGAGGAGATAGCTGAGCACAGTACATTTGTGGAGCAGTGCTCTAAACCATCTGAAAAGGCCTTTGCTAGAAATTCAAGGACTTCGGAGAGTGGGGCTGAAACAAGATTAATTTTCCCTTCAGTACACCAGCTACTCCAGCGGGACCATGCTGACTGGTAGGGCTTGTGAGTGGAGGACTGAGTTGCTGAGAGGAGCAATTTGGTAACCTATTATACTGGTAGTATTGTTGGAGATGTGACACATGGTTAAGATGAAGGCGTGGGAACATCGGATGTATCCTGTTCGGATTGGAGGGGTCCTGCAAGAGATGTGGACTGTGTGGCAGTAGGACACAGTTGCTGACTAAAAGATTCAACAGGATTGGCCATCGTGGTTGGGCTTGCCATATGTGACCTTTCACGCGAAAACGTGCATGAACGGAATTCCATTTAGAAGCTGTTTGAAAGCCGTCTGAGAGAAATTTGCATTCATTCGAACGACCTGGGTCATCCATTCAAAAAATTTGCATCCGTTCGAACGGCTTGATCACTTGTTTGGTAGAAACGTCCTGCCATTCGAACGACTTGCTCACCCATTTGCTAAAAACATCCAACCGTTCAAACGACTTGCTCACCCGTTTGGTAAAAACATCCATCCATTCGAACAACTTGCTCACCCGTTCGATAAAAATGTCCAACCGTTCGAACAACTTGTTCACCCATTTGTTAAAAACATCAACCGTTCGAACGACTTGCTCACCCGTTCGCTGGAACATCCATCAATTCAAACGACTTGAGTAAACCGTTGAACGGCTTTGATCATCTCTTCAGGAAAATAATATCAAGACATACGTGCGGTTGTCTCTGCCTGTTCGCGTACTCGCGTGTTCATGTCACGTACACGGAATAAAATCCCTTTGATCACTTGAACAGTCTGCTAGCAGATTATGCGACAATCACAAAATATCTCCAAATAATGAAGCTCATAAAGAAACAGTCCAAGTAGAAAAATCGAACTACGGTGTAGTTAGCCTGGGATCCAATGGTTTTTGCTTCTGAATGCCGATTCAGAAGTATTGTTTTTGTTTTCTTCTTCTTGCATAATCTGTGAGCGAAGACAACTTTCATTCAAAGCTCACACTGAACCGCTGTGTGTGTAAACAACTGAGAACTACGATGTTGTAAATTTCTTTAAAAACTTCTCGCAAAGTTATTATTACAGGCAAAGAACTCTTGCAGGAAACTTGAAAGTCGCCTGTAGATGCGAACTTCTTAAATTCTACCCTGTTTACAATGCGGTTTAATAAACATTACCGGTGTAACTATGGTTGTGATAAGCACAGACACTTTAAATGATTTTCTGAACACCGAAATCTCACGAGTCTGCCTTGTGCATTCCTCTTATTTCGAAGAGAATCCACTGAATGAAACCTTTAGAACAGCAGCACTGAGCTTGAGTAGGTAAGATAACAATCATGTTGTTGTGACGCCCTGAATTTGCATCAAGTTTCAAACATTACTGATGCGTGGAAACTGAGTCACGCTTTTGTCATGCATGCATAGTCCTGTGCTTGTTTTCATCGACTGAGAAGCTTGCTTATTTTAAAATTTGGGTTACACTTCCCAGTAAATATGTTGTTTTTTTAACCTTTGCCACAAGGGACATCCTGGACAGAAAAAGTCATTTCAAACGAGCTCATTTCACACGGGATTTCACGCCGCTACCACACCGCGGGTCTGGGACTCCGGGACACATTGTAATAATAATTGTAAACAGTGAAATTTCCTCCATGTCACCGAACAAGAAAACAAAGCAAACCCAGGCGATGAAAATGCACTGTTGCTAAACTGTTGTTGCCAAAGGCCTTATCTCTGTCTCAAGCTGTAAAGTTATTTTGAGACATTCTTGATTCACATGTTGCTCGCACGTGACCAAAATCTTCCACCGTCAGTGATAAAATCTACCGAATGATTTATACGTGAATGAAAACTCTCACCAAAAATGACTTCAACAAGGTTTAGACTTTTTACCAAGAAGCCGCAAGAAGTTGCCCGCTTGCGGATGCAAAAAGAAGTTCTTGCACATGCATTATCTTTGGGCTGTACTGAAAGACAAAGAATTGACAAAGACTCCCACAAACGACTGTGTATAAAAGAATTCAGCTTTTTCGATCTGCTTCAGCAAACTCAGTTATGAATGTTCTCTGCATTTCAAGGTTACTTTCTTTGGCTCTCAGTGGTGAAATAAAGTAGTAACAGGAGCAGTTTCAATGATTAAAAGCCATCTGTTTGAAACTATTTTTAAGTGAAACCAATTATAATCATCAAGTTTACAAGCCGTTCGTGACTGCTCATTCGAAGATTTCATGAGCCGTTCGAACGTTTAGATCAACCGTTCGAAATTCTTTTATGAGCTGTTCGAATGGTTCCGTTACCCGTTCGGAATGTTTTACGAGCTGTTCGAACGGTTACACTACCCGTTCGCAATTCTTCCTGAGTCGTTCGAACGGTTAGGTTACCCGTTCGCAATTTTTCCTGAGCTGTTCAAACAGTTAGGTTACCCATTCGCAATTTTTCCTGAGCGGTTCAAACAGTTAGGCTACCCATTCGCAATTTTTCCTGAGCCGTTCAAACGGTTAGGCTACCTGTTCGGAATACTTAATCACCTGTTCGAACACTCATTGAAACCATTTCAAACAGCTTGGTGACCCGTTTGCAACCCGTTCAATGGCCGTTTGTTTCACCCATGTAACGGAAAGACGTTAATGCACGTTTTTGTGTGAAAGGTCACATATTGGTGCTACAAGCACTAGATCTGTATTGTCCTGAATTACCTTGTTGAGAACTACTGGAATGAGGTTGAAAGGGGGAAAGGCATAACCCTTCAGAGAATTCCAGTGTAGAGTTGGGGCATCTATATGAAATGCTCCTGGATCTGGTCTCCAACTGATGTATTGAGATAGTTGAGCTGTTAGGCAACTGGCAAACAGATCTGTGTTGCAATTTGTAAGGAAGGGTGTGATTACCTTTGGGTCACGTAGCCAGTCGCTGGAATCTAGGATGGTACGAGACCCTTGGTCGGCGATGGCATTTTCTTTTCCAGGGACATGCTGTGCAGAAATGAGGATGTCTCTGTGAAGACACCAATTCCAGATCTCCAGAGTTAAGGACATCAGAGGAACTGTTTATGTAAGCAACTGCAGAGGAGTTGTCCATCTTCAACAGTACAACCTTGTGAGACTGGCCCTTGAGGAATGTTTTTAGGACAAGAAATGCTGCTTTCAGTTCCGGAAAGTTGATGTGTCGAGTTGATTCCTGACTGGACCATTTGTCATTGGTGGATTTGCCCTGACATGTTGTGCTTTAACCTAGCATAGAATCATCCGAGAGAATTGTTAGATCAGGAGGTGGGGGAGAAACAGGGCTGCCATTGACCTTGTTTAAATTGTGTATCCACCAGGTTAGTTCTGCCCGAGCTTGGGAGTTGAGTGTTGGGAGTTGACAGTTGAAATTGAACAGGTGGTCTCTCAAGGTTTGGATAAGCAGAATTTGAACAGCCCCAAGATGCAAAGGGGCTACCCAAGTGGCAAGACAACAAGAGGAAGAGGAAGTCCAGTGATCGCAATAGAGTTAATGTCATTTGAGTTAGATGTCAAAGTATAGTCGTCCAAGTATACTATGATTTGGTACCCCCGCTTCCTCAGAAGGCGGCTACAGGTTTCAGAAGTTTGGTGAAGATTCGGGGTGCTGAACTTAGCCCAAAAGGAAGACCCTGAAAGGTGTAGTGTTTGCTACCCCAGATGAAACGGAGAAACCTTTGAGAGGATTCATGCATGGGAGCAGAAAAATAGGCGACTTTTAGATCGATACTTGTCATGTAGTCTCCCCTCCTGAGATGGGTTTTCAAACAATGAAGGTTTTACATCTGGAAGTGAGAGTTGCAAACAAATCGGTTTAATGAACCCAATCTATTACAGGTCTTTAAGTCCCTTCTTACTTCAGAACAAGAAAAAGGCAGCTGTAGAAGCCTTCGTCTGAAGGGTTGACCTCCTGAATAGCTCCTTTCTTTAACAGTTCCTGGACTTCTGCATTGATCAACTGAGTTTCTGATGGACCTGCTCTTGTAACAGGAGGGCAAGACTGAACTGGGGGTGAATGAAAATCTATTTGAAAGCCCTTTACAATACTTAGAATTTCTGGGTCTGAAGTTGTTTGCTCCCGCTGGGATAGGTGCTGGTTGATTCTTGTTGGGCCGTCCTTTGAGGATGACAAAAAGCAGTTTTTTGCCCGGGTTTGGGCATACTTTGCAGAGTGGAAGGTGTGTCACATGGGGGCTGTTCTAGATCCAAAATGTTAGGAAGGGCCAGATCTCTGTGAAAATCGGCGCCCTGTATTTGATGAGAGGGTTTTAGAGAGGCCACATAATAGGTCAACCTACTTTGAGGCAAGGGAGGGAAAGTCATCCCCAAAAAGCATTTTCTTTGCATTAGGTAAAGGGAGGTCCCCTAAATTAATCTTGGCCTTATTAATAGCTGCTAAAACCTTCTTTCGTCTCAATACTGACAACTGATAATTAGCTGAGCCAAGAAGGCATAGTGCCTGCTCTAACATAAACTTAACATCTTCATTAGAGATAGTTTCCTTTGATTCAAGTGCATCATGTAGACAGCAAAGAGGGCCAGTGGCATTAAGTAAAGAACGCTGAACAGAGGTAAGTTCCTTATCACGTTCTTGTACATATTTCTTGGTTTGAGGGTTTGAAATTTGGTTGCTGATCGTAGTGTAAAGTGTAGGCTACGCTAAAGCGTGAACAGATAGGACACTGCTAGTTTCCAAAATATCCAAAACTTGATCGTAACTGAGTTTCCTTCGGAAGCTTTTGTCCAAGAATGAAGAAAACACCTTGGATGGTTTCCAGGATGTGACAGAAGCGTCGGGGTCATAACATGCGGAGTCGGTGTTGTCATTTGACCCCAGATTTTGTATCGCCTGTACTCAAGGTGTCGTTTGGTAGCTTAACAGCCTTCTTTGGCAGCTCAGAGGCCTTGTTTGGTGGCTTAGTAGCCCCATTTGGTGACAATTCTGCCTCAGCTGATGGCTGAAAAGCCTCATCGCCATTGACAGACTCAAACGCGGGGTCTTCAGAAACCATCAAGGAAATGGCGTCGCAGTCGACTTCATGATCTGGTGCAAAAGCCGTTTTCTGTTGTTCTAAGTGGGACTCATAAAGGGCCAAATGGCTATTACAGTTGGAAACATCATTTTTAAGGGTCTCAAGAGACTTCAGAATGTACTCCAGCTTGTTGTTGTCCTTTGAACAAAGATGTTTGAGTGAGTTAGATGGCAAGTCCCAATCGTGCGAATGGTGGAAAGGTGAACGTGATTTACGCTTGCGATGTGAAGGCATCGTATCTGGCCTCAAAAAAACGCTGTAGTTGAAGGAAACCACTGTAGGTTGATTCCTGCAAGGAAATTTTAAGCAAGAGCGACAAAAAAAGGGGAGAAATAAAAGCTCGAATATGAGTGAAAAATACTTACCTGTTTATAGGATTGAAGCACAGCAAAAAAAGCTGCCAGGAATCCTGGGAGCACATGGTTAGTGCTCCCGGGTCTTGATGGGATTACATCATGCATTTAGTTTTCTTAGGCAGGTACCCCTTGGGGCATTAAAAGAGTGGATCGAAGCACAAGTAAGCGGAGAAATACCTGATTTATTCTCATATATTTCAAGTGGAGTTTGTGAAATATAATCACATATATCAAAGTTAAGTAAGACAAAGTTATCATAACTACATGTAAGAGTAAACTAATTGTACCTTTGCAGTTAACAGTCACAGCCAGAGGTTTAGCACCTGAGGGGACAGATAAAAGTTTTGGTGTGCGTTGAATACAGTCAGGAATCTTGTTTGCAGCAGATGACTTAACCAGCTATAACGAAAAACCAAGCATTACATTCATTATTTATGTACAGAGATTGCCAGGAAATTAAAAAGTGCAATTAATTTTTACACATTATCATATCTTACATATAATTATCAGATTATCAGTTTGGTGCCACATGAATAAACTATGGAACTCTGGTAGCTAGCTATAGTGCACGCACATGCTGTCTAAGGCTGAAAATACTGTTAGTTTTACAGTCATGTTAACTAGTAATAAGATATTTTTGAACAAAACTTTGTTACATGAATGAACTGATAGGATGAAACAACCGATTAAACATAGCAGTCACCTGAAGTTCATCCTTGCGGAGAAGACGTACATCTTGCAGAAGAGATCCGCTGGCTTCTTCATTTGAGAGAGCTGCAGCTGCAGCCTGAAGAGCACTATCTTTGGGTGGAAACTTGACAGCAGCATAAGGTCCATCCACCTGGAAAACAAAATAATGCAATGCATTGAAATAATTGCCTTGCATTTTCTTGTCCTCATTTGGGTTTTGCCTTTTGCCAGGCTGATTGGTTGGGTACTAAATGTTAGAAGTGTTATCAATAACAAGGTGTAAGTAAAGCAAAGCCCATTACTGATAATTTTGTTTTCCCAACACTCAATCAAAAACAAATCTAACCTATCCAATTATCGTAAATTAACACTATATAAGTGGTATCAACAGTTCAAGTACAAACGTAACACCATTTTGTTGAGAGTTCATATGTACTGAGATACTGTAAGCTGGGATATTTCCATAAACTACACTGCGTCCTTCTAAAAAAAAGCTAGATACACTTACTTTAAGTACTTTTCCAACAGGAATGTTACGTTTATCTTCTACAAAAATAACATCTTTCAAATCCCAATCCTGAACAGATTTATCTTCTGCTGCCTCTACTGATGGATCCTTTTTACGCTCTACAAATGACAACTAAAAAATTTAAAAACACTAATCCTACATTTGAATTCACAATATTGAAGGGGTGAGTGGAATAAAGCCCTAAGTGACTTTAATTTTGGAAAACATCGAGGCAACAAGCATTGAAATACCTTGCAGCAATTTATACAGTTTACTCTTGTTTTCATTATTGTCTAAAATGAACTAGTAGTAATTGCTAGTTCTTTTGAGACAGTAGCTAAAACCCGATAAACTGTGAAAATTGCTGGTAGGTATTTCAATCTTGGCTGCCTCATAATTTCAAATGCCCATTGAGTTTTATCACAGTGTAATATTATACTAGCTTAGGCTTCTTCATTTGCTTTGTGATATAGCGGTAATGTGGCGAAAAACAATAAAATGTGCTTTTTCTATGTTTTATGCTCTGATAAAACATGGGTTTTTCCACCAATCAGAGTGTGCGTAGGGTCCTATCTGAACTATAATATGTGATAAAATTAACAAATAGATTCCATGTTCTGGTGAGTCTGTTTAGTCATAGATTACAGATGATGTCAAAATGTGGTAGGACCAAAATAGTGGCACAAGAGCTGTTAGGTGAGTATGCTGCTGATGTTCTTACCGCAATTTGACGTCATCCGTAATCTATTACTGAATACATTGTTTGTTTGTTACTGTATATTAGGTTGATTTCTTTTGTTATTTTTTTCTCTCAAAAATTTGCTTATATAAAGCTACTCTTCAATTCGAGAAACAATAAAGTTTATGTATATATGTATGTTCATAGATGCACAGCAACATGGAGTCTACTTGTTTTACACAGTAAAGAAGGAAAAAAAATGTTAATGACATCGTCTATGCATTACCTACAGGTCTTCCAATAGATAATAAGTTAGAACCAATCAAAATGCAAGAATATGTAATTAATGCCTGAAGTGCATTTGCTGCACTTGTAACTGAAATTAAGTCATATTGGCCATCCAAAACCTACACGTGCTAATATATGTGTACATGTATTTCATGACTTGCATCAACCATGGGGTGTACATGTAGTCCTTGACTCTCTAGCTATATATCAGCTTCCATTAAATTAAACTCACTCAGGCCAAGAGAGCCAGGAACATCACTGTCTTGTTCCTCAATAAGTGGTGGATTAGGAGATTCTTCATTTCCTAGTGGCAGCACTTTAAAGCGGCACTTCTCATCCAGATTCCATGCTGATTCTAATAACTGTCCCATACGAGGGATACCAGAAGAGATGTTGAAACCAATAGAACCAGGATGATACAAAGGACAGCTACGTAAGCAGACCTGATGTTGAAGAAAAGCAATACTTCGGCAGTTGTTAAGTTGGTACAAGATTTTATGTGCAGCTAACACCTTTCTATCATGGTACTACAAGTTCTGTATAATGTTCACAAGAAACACTTGTACATTGTAACCATATGCTGTAACAGGCATACATGTACTGTTCACACTTGTCTAACACTTTGTAGAACCAACTGTCACTTATCTAGTTAAAATCTGCAACATTACAGAGAATGGTTGAGCCCTGAGTCCACTTATCAGTGATTCACAATTTTAATTTTTGATCATACTAACAATCTTTGTCATAAATCTCATTTTCATAACAGTCTGCCAAAACCAAACCCCAAACCCTATTGATAAACACTCTGAACTGATACATGAAATTCAACACTGAAAGGGGAAAGGGGGATGTTGACAAGTATGTTGTAGTTGAACTTCTGATCATAATTTCAATTATTTGAAGTTTCAATTAAATGTGATGAGTACTACAAAGGAGTAAGTAGCTTTTAAAAGACTTTTTTTGACAACTGACACCTTAAAAACCTGACAAACAGAGGGGTCTTATACGAAACAAAACCCTCTTTCTCTTTGAATGCCTTGCACACACCTCTTTTTCATAATCCAAGAGGTTTCCCAAGAGCATAAATTTTCTGATTAGGAGACATTGAAAGGGAAGTTAATCTTTCAAATAATCAGCTGCCTATTGTTAGTTTGGTTCTTTTTATGATGTCTGTGAATTCTGTTGGCTAATCTGTTTAAGTCAAAGGGTGTAAACTGGGGGTAACAAATTTGAACTATAGTTAGCTAAGCTAACCCTAACCCTGATATAGTTATAGTAGTGCACATAGACATACGTAATTAAGGTATTCCTGGAGGCTAATTTGCATATTTTTCTACCATATTTGCATGCATCAAATCATTAAAAATATTGGCTCAAAAATGATCAAATTTTTACATCTAAAACGTTGTTCTATGTATTTACTTTAAAAAATAATTTTCTTCAGCCAGAATGAAAGTAGTCCCTGAAATTTGATATTTAAGAGCAGCTTCGCCTAAATATCAACTAGACTTGGAAATAGCGAAAAAATCGGATGTCTTCAAACTCGCCCAGAATGAAGCCCTACGGGTACTAGTTACAAAAATATCGTTTTAAGTTCGATAAATCAAAAATTATTTTTTTCCGCAATTTTTTCGTTTCGATGCCCCAAATCGGCCAAAATCTATCGAAAATGAGCGGCATATTCAGAGGCTCGTAAACTCAAAAGTAAAAATCTTCATTACAAACTGATTACACGTCGTATTTGTACTTCCTTTTTTGTCTATTTAGAGCTAAATAGATCGTGATTTGATTAGAACTTAAATATTTGGCGAATTTTCTAAATTAACGACCCAAGACAGCTTTACAAGAGGTCTACATTTAGCCTATTTTCAAATGCTAAAAAGGCGTTCTGGTACACGGCTTTTCCCAAAACGACTAGTTTGGTGTGAAAGAGCATTCTTTCTTCTTCAAATTAGTGAAATAAAATTTTTGGGTAAATAAAATCGCGAGCGCTGAGATAGCGAACTAAATGCAGCACTTCTTCCTGAAAACGTGACCTTTGACCCGAGCGTAACGAAACCGATTACTGCAAGAAAACCCGGAAGAAAAGCAAACGCTTCGTTATTTTGAAACAATTTCTAGTGATATCTCTCCGAAACCATGATTGCAAGAAACTATTTCCAGATATGAAATCTTACAGGGTCAAAAAAGGAGCTAAAGGGCGCATTTTGACACAATAACTTTGTTTGCTGAGAATTGAAGTCAATGATCGTTAACGAATTCCAGTGAAATTTGCAAACTTGAAGTATGTCAGCCGATACTTACCTGAATATTTATATTAATAGAAGAGTCGTCTTCTTGGATTAACCTTCAAAAGAAGCAGGATCCAGATTTGAAAACCTCTAAAAGAAGAAATGTTTAATGTTCCGTGACCTGCCCGCTGCTATAAATTAGCTTAAATTCCATGCACATGCCGACCGCATGTTTGTCGTAAAACCAACTGAACTCCACACAGTTTCCATGGGCAACCCCAAAATAAACAATCCCCAAAAATGTAAAGTGAAATTGGCTGTCTTCATGAACAGTTAGAAGCTAGAGTCAAGTTCCATTACCTTTTAAAAGTGCTTGATTCTACTTTGTTCACTCAGTAGTTACTGTCACGTTCGAATACTGCGTAGTATCGGTCACGCCAAAACACTGCAAACCGTGCAGACTGAGTAAGTTTCCCATACAAAGTCTTGTACGCGTTTGTCTATTGAATCAAAAGTCAAATACTGCGCTTGTGCAGCCTGTGGATAAATGACAGACTTTCAGATATATTCAACACTATTTTGTAACTAGACCCAAAAAAAGGAGTCACAATGAAAAGCCCAAACAAGTGTCTGCAGTAACACAGCGGTCAAACGTCTGCGCATGTGCGAGCAATGGAGCAACTAAAAGGTGGCCAAAATATTTTCACGACACTGTTCTTTTCATGGGTCATCGGTATCCTGTAAATGACATTTTCCTCGTTATTTATATATTTGTTTATGTTTTAGCCGGTACAACGAGAGCTAACAGAAATGACTTGAGAGTTAAAAATTGTTCTACCTTCTGCTTGTTGCAGGTCTTTCTTTTCCGTGGTATGTATTTTCCGTGCTCCTTGAATTTTTTGCCCGCCTCGACTTTGCATTTAGTGCACCAGTTTTTTCCAGGTTTGTAGTTTAGAAGAGCTTTTCCCACCTGGTCAAAGACCAGGTACAGTCGGTTTGGGATCGGTATTTTGGCCAGCTATGCCTCCATGACGATGGACATGAACATCGTTTGCTGTTTCGATTCATCTCGTTCCTGTGCTTCAGACAAATCAAGGATCCGGATGGAATCCCTCAGTCCTTGCCAAAATTTTTCCAGCTCGTCTGAGCGAAGCCGAATCACTGCAATTGTCTTTTTCTTCTCCCATTTTTCCTTCTTTTACACATCGTTTGTCGTCCGTTTCCGGCGTCACGCATCGTGTGATTAATAAAAACAAATAAAAATATACTACGCCGTCGGCTCGTAGCATGACACGGGTTTTAAGACTTCTAAAATTTTTTGGTAAAGCTCAAAACAAAATGGTAAATCAACAGAATACCGGTAACTTAATAAACTTTGTGTCTGAAAAGTCTTAAGTTTTCCTTTTACCTGCTTTCTTTTCCTTTTACAGATTTCTATGAACTTTTCAATTTTTTTTCGTAAATTTTGCGTGACACCGGTTGTTTCCCATGTTTTCCTTTAAATTTTTGCGCGGGAAATTGGCGCGCGGCTGCCAAAAAATGTACCAATTTGCGCATGCCCGACGTTTGAACGCGGTGTTGTCTGCAGTCTGCACGGTCTGCACTGTTTTGGCGTGATCGATTCGCGGCATTCGAACGTGAGAGTAGTGGACAAAGTCGACGCAAACAAATAAATTAAAGCACTTTTTAAAGGTAATGGAACTTGACTCTAGCTTCTAACTGTTCATGAAGACAGCCAATTTCACTTTACATTTTTGGGGATTGTTTATTTTGGGGTTGCCCATGGAAACTGTGTGGAGTTCAGTTGGTTTTACGACAAACATGCGGTCGGCATGTGCATGGAATTTAAGCTAATTTATAGCAGCGGGCAGGTCACGGAACATTAAACATTTCTTCTTTTAGAGGTTTTCAAATCTGGATCCTGCTTCTTTTGAAGGTTAATCCAAGAAGACGACTCTTCTATTAATATAAATATTCAGGTAAGTATCGGCTAACATACTTCAAGTTTGCAAATTTCACTGGAATTCGTTAACGGTCATTGACTTCAATTCTCAGCAAACAAAGTTATTGTGTCAAAATGCGCCCTTTAGCTCCTTTTTTGACCCTGTAAGATTTCATATCTGGAAATAGTTTCTTGCAATCATGGTTTCGGAGAGATATCACTAGAAATTGTTTCAAAATAACGAAGCGTTTGCTTTTCTTCCGGGTTTTCTTGCAGTAATCGGTTTCGTTACGCTCGGGTCAAAGGTCACGTTTTCAGGAAGAAGTGCTGCATTTAGTTCGCTATCTCAGCGCTCGCGATTTTATTTACCCAAAAATTTTATTTCACTAATTTGAAGAAGAAAGAATGCTCTTTCACACCAAATTAGTCGTTTTGGGAAAAGCCGTGTACCAGAACGCCTTTTTAGCATTTGAAAATAGGCTAAATGTAGACCTCTTGTAAAGCTGTCTTGGGTCGTTAATTTAGAAAATTCGTCAAATATTTAAGTTCTAATCAAATCACGATCTATTTAGCTCTAAATAGACAAAAAAGGAAGTACAAATACGACGTGCAATCAGTTTGTAATGAAGATTTTTACTTTTGAGTTTACGAGCCTCTGAATATGCCGCTCATTTTCGATGGATTTTGGCCGATTTGGGGCATCGAAACGAAAAAATTGCGGGAAAAAATAATTTTTGATTTATCGAACTTAAAACGATATTTTTGTAACTAGTGCCCGTAGGGCTTCATTCTGGGCGAGTTTGAAGACATCCGATTTTTTCGCTATTTCCAAGTCTAGTTGATATTTAGGCGAAGCTACTCTTAAATGGGCGTGGTCGAAACCCTCTTGTTTTGATTATTGCAAAATAACTCAAAGAATATTCCTTCAATGTTAGAAAGGTTTGGCCAATTTATGCACGAGGTTGAAAACTAAAATTCCGTGCGAGTACGTCAGAGAAAAGGAAAACAGGAAAAAATTATGTCTAGAAATATGTTTTCACACCCTTATAAAAATGGCAATGCTTCTACGAGTCTTGTATTCAAAGGCATTTGACGTACTCGCACAAAAAGGTCCGTTCACATACGTAGTTTTTGTCTGCCAAGTTTTAAGTCGTAGCGATTAACCTATGAAAAGAAAATGAAATGAACAATCTCCCACATTTATTTATACCATTTATTTAGACACAAGATCGAGCTTTAATTCGAAAATTACCAGTCGGAAAGCTCTCCCTTCGTTGTTTTCCTCGGCAGCCATCTTGTAAATGCCTACAATAATAGTTTCCAGCGGTATATCGCCTAAAACGGCCCTGTTTTGGGCCCTTTTTTCCTTTTACGGGGTGCTATTTTTCCTGCGAAACCAATCGGAAAAAGCGATTACAAACAATAACACCTTTCCATAGCAACGGTACCCGCAACGGCATCCAACTGTTAGTGTTGACAACGTGATTGCGAGAATTGACATTCGAAGCGAGCGAAAGATAGGACGCGCGAGAGAATATAGCGAAAAAAAAAACGAAAGAAAAAAAGAAGTAGTTGGAATGATGCCGCCGAAAAAGCGACAGAGAGAAACTAGCGAGAAAGCGGTGAAGGCGGTGAAGGGTAATGCGATTCGTGGTTCTGGAACACAATCAAGAATTGCGCTAGATTTTGATAAGTTGAGGGAAGCTGGCTGGACGATAAAACAGGAGGAGAGGGAGTCGTCCTTGGGAGTTAAGGTCTACCTACGCTACACAAACCCTGGTGGAAAGACACTAAAAAGTGCGAAAGATGTAGAACGGCAACTGAGAGATGAAGGGGTCTTGGAGACCTTTCAAACAACTAAAACCATTGTCAACGCCAAACAAGAGCAGAAATCAACGACCGATTCTCCCCACGATGACTCTGACTACGAACCACCGCTAAAGGAACTTCGTGAGGAAAGCAATAGGGAATGGTGAGACTCCTGCTTGTATCTTGATTTGTAGCTTACAACAAACCGTCTCAATTTCATAACTTTTTTCATTGAAGATTGATGGCTCGATTAGTTGTCTTGTCTAGCATTGAGATTTTCTCACGTTTCCATGATATGTGATCTGTGAGCAATGAATACATTCTCATTACATAAGCGTCCATAACATACGTTTATTTCACTTCCCCTTGGTGCTTCCCAGTGAAATTTTTGATTCATGTTTTGTTAGCTTGTGTAGCTACAAATTTTATGTGAAAACATTAGCTAACCTTGACCGATGATTTTCCAGTGCGCTTTTGTTTACTGTAATTACAATGACTCTGCCAAAGCGCTGTTACTTACAATTGCTTTTATCTTTTAGCATCCGTATCCCAGAAGGACTGTTTGTGGCCACGACGTCAAGCATTATTTCTTTTGTCCGCGAGTTCAATGCCTATTTTATTTTCTGAAAGTACGGTCGAGCGCATTTACTGCTTCCTCGGCTGCCATCACGATCAAAGAGGGTGTCACATTTCGAATTACCAGGTTTTATTGCGTTGAGCTGTCAACAAGACCATCCTTTGGGAGACCACAGCAGGACATTTTTTCGTATTTTTACCGCGAAAACCTACATAGAAACGAAACTTCGCATGCCAATATCTCAGACGGGTTTGGTTTTTCCGACCTAAAACTTAGCATACGTTTGTGTTTTAAAATTATCTTCCAGCGGACAAAAAATTTTGGCAAAACAAAAATGTCACTTTAGCCTCCAGGAATACCTTAAGTAATGCATCCATCAAATCCTTTCATACGATTATTCAAAGATTTAAATTTTCTCTCTGTTTACTGTTAAGTTTCACTCTTGGCATGGATTACCTGAACTCCTCGTACTATACAGCTGGTGAAGGTGGTGCGGTTTCTTCTTGCCCTGGCCCGAGCTTTTTCTAATAGTTTCTTTCTTTGCTCAAATGGAAGTACACCCCTATGGTAAAGCACACATGTATGTACTGTGTTTACTAGTGTAATAGTCGATCCCATGTAATAGTCGATCCTGTGTATAAGTCGACCCCCAATTTTTGAGGCCAAAAACAAGATTTTCTTCATTTCCAGGTAAGAATTTCTTGGAAAGCTCTTCTTGTATTTCTTAGAATTTTCTTTCAGCTACTGCGGATATGCGAACAAATCACAGCAAGTTTCAACCTGAAGTTTTACTAAGCTTATTATGGCACGTACACAAGCGTTTTACCCAGTTTAGCAACATGAGTGTATGCAGGCTTTTTGATGATAATTTTTGTGAAATGCTCACAAAATCAAACATGATGATTTCAAACGAACCTTTTTAAGTGTGTAGAGATACAAAGTGGCTTTAGAAGACAGGGAAAACACCAAAGAAACTCAGGACTCTTTCAAAACGACTCGATAAACAAAGTGCAAAGCGTGCGTTGTAATACCATATCCTGCCAGGTTACTAAGCAGAAAAGTTCGAAATGCGAAAGATGTTTTCTGAGCAGCCTTACAGCTTTACTTACAGCAAAAATATCAGTTCTTTATGACAAAATTGAGCCAGTGAGTATCTACAACATTCAGGTTAACATTTGACAGACAAATATTGATGAATTTCAGAAGCTCTGATATAGAGAAACAGATCACTAAGCGAATGTACATTGTAAACTGTGCTGCCGTTTATTACATGTTTGTTAACATTGAAAGACAATTATTATGCTAATTGCTTAACTTGTGCGTGAATCTCAAGTTTTTTTACCCATGTATAAGTTGAGGGTGAATTTTCAGACTGATTTTTAGGTCTTGAAAGGTCGACTTATACACTGGAAAATACGGTAATATTATACACCAGTACATTATGTAGTTATTTCCACGTTCAAGTGAATGAAGAGGTTGAAAGTGTTATGATTCTCAAACGCTGTTTGCAGTTGCATACAATATTGAGTACAGCAAGTCTGAAATTATCGTTAAGATAACTGAACGGGTGCCTGAAAAAAAAACCCAAAGTGGCTTCTGATAAATTGCTAGATTTTCCCTCCAAATTCCCCTGTATTCCCCTGTGAAACATAAACTTAATATAGTTTGACATCATATAGATTAACATTCACTTAAGTCCTTATCCTGTGCGCCCCTTCAATTATTAAATTTAGAGACCGAGGTTTCAGGACTTTTTAACCTCAGCATCTGTTAATTTATTTACTTTTCATGACATAAACTGTAATGCAGTGACCTAAATGCAATATGCACACAGACAGTTTACTAGATCCAAGAGAAACCAGAATTGATATACTATACACTGTTCTGGGCAGTTGATGTTTGCAAATTAATACATCGATGTGACTGTAGAATTTACTAATTAGGATACAAAAAGGCTTTGCAGGGATTTGATCACTTACCACCAGTACAATGCCCCTGACGACATCTGGGCACAAGTGTAAAGAGAGCATGTGTGAATGGCTACAACTTTGTCTCCAGAGAACTCGGCAAATCCTTGAGTTGTATGTTCCAGTTTGCTAGCAATAGAGCTGAGGGTTTCATCAATCCAAGTAGCAACCTCCAGGAAATAAATGATGAAATTAGTCATAATAAGTTTAAACACAGATTCAAATTAAACATAATTATTTTAATATTAGAGCAGTTTTCAAATGAGTGTGGTAAAACCAAAACCAAACCAATTGCATACCAATTAGACTGCTCAGCTAATCTCAAACCGTAGTAAAACCCAAAACCAAAGTAATTGTTCAATTACTTTCGACACTCAATTGAAAACCGCTCTAATATAACTGGACTGATTAAGATGAAGGAATAATTTTCAGTCAGTTAAATTGCATGTAGTTCAATCAAGCAAAATCTAATTTTACATGAATGGCCAAGCATCCCATTTCCTCAATTCAGGGTGACTATTCTACATGTATTATTAAATATCATGTATGTGAAAAAAAGAAAAAATGAAAAATAAAATGACAAAGTCAATTGGAAATTTATAATATCACCTTGAAAATGCAATCATGGTTTTTAGTTTAAGAAAACCTTATTAAGGGATTTGCAAGACCACACATACATGTACATGTACATGTAAGAATTACTCAATCACTTGTTTTAACCTTGTGACTTACAAACTCTTCATAGCTCTCTTCCAATTTCACTACAAGTTTTGATAAAATAATTGAAATGTTACCTATCTGAATTGCTTGCAATACACTTATTAAGTACACTGTATACCTCTTTTAATGAACAAACTATAGCTGATCTTGCTGTTACTGTCCAAAATATCAGTTTTTGAGCACATGCCCATATTTTACCTTGCCAGACTCTGTGAGAACAGAAGCTCTTATGGAGGATGCAGACACTGATACAACCTTTTCGTCCACGAGCCCAAGAGCTTTGACCCTGGGGTGATATACAACATCTTGTTCTCTGTACGGCAGTGGATCTTCCCATTTCCATTGATACAGCTTGCCATCTGCTCCAACACAGACCAGCTCTGAGTACATGGCAGCAATGTGTGTAAAGCGTGTGAAGTGACCATCCTACAGAAGAATGTTGCATAGTTTATGAAAAGTTCAGATCAGCAGCTGTTTGATCAGTAATCTCTACACATGTACACTGTAACTACAGTAACATATCGCAAGGTAGTCCCACGGCAAATTCAAGCATTCTGATTGGTTCTTTCTTAATCAGGCTTATGCAATTAAGACCATTTCCATGGAAATAGTTATGAGCCATGAATTTTGTTTTGTTTTGTACACGGATATAATAAACCACAACACCAACCTTGCTAACTTGAGTTGTACTGGGAAATATATGAGCCAAGTGCACAACCTCTGGTCAATATTCCCCGGTACAGCCCTTATGCTTGCTTAGTAAGAGGCTAGTCTAAAAAAGAGGTTGGTCCCTGTTTTGTATTTACCTTGAACTGTTTTTTTTTTTTTTTTATTGACATGGATCATGTCATCAGTGATGAATCGATTCATGATTTTTTTCTTACCAAGTCTGGTGGCCACCACTGGAGAAGATCTGCAACACTCACAGGATCAGCAGAGAAACTCTGAGATGATAACTTATCCTGGGGTGGTTGTTTGGGGACATTGCTTGACGTCCCACAGTCAAGACCCCCTGCGTGTATGTTCCCAAGCCATCGATCTCTTTCCCTCCTCAGTGCCTCCCTCTCTCTGGTTCTCTCCCTGTCACGATCTGCCTCTCGCTCAGCAGCAGTCCGTGAGGCACGAGCGCTGCTATTAGGACGCCGATGTATTGTTCCATACTGAGAGCTATAGAACATGTCTTCTGAAAATATGGCCTCTGGATCAACTACAAATGATGGGTCATCAACATGGACACCAGCATCTAGCAATGACATCAGGTCGTCTGAAGACCACAAAAGAAAGACAGTTTTCCACAATTGT
This sequence comes from Orbicella faveolata, assembly GCF_042242905.1. Classification (NCBI taxonomy): domain Eukaryota; kingdom Metazoa; phylum Cnidaria; class Anthozoa; order Scleractinia; family Merulinidae; genus Orbicella; species Orbicella faveolata. The sequence continues at coordinate 26,140,850 of NW_028301563.1, forward strand.
AACATGCTTTATAGCTTATTTCAATCACTTGACTGTTAATTACATGTATGCTAAATAAAACTCATGTAATATATTTACGTCTACTGACAATGAACAGTCTCACCCCCAGGAAGATACTCAGGGTTTTCATCATCATCACCATCATCCTCATCTCTGCTTAGAAGATTGTTCACTGCTAAGTTCACATCGAGATTCTGAGAGAAAAAACAGCGAAGTCAAAAGCTAACATTTAGTTACAGAACTTCAAGAGAAAGGATGGGGGCAACATTTTGTTCTTCACTATTCTCTTCCACATGTTTCTGTCAGTCAACCAGTTCTCCCCAGCTGTCCACATATGATAGCAGTACTCATCTAGTCATTGTACTTCATGGCTATGTATAAACTTTCGTTCACATTTTATCATTTCATACATGTATCTGGACAGTTCAACCAAGTTCCTCACATTACCACAATTCATGAATGCTGTTGTACATATACATGATTATAGTACTTTCAAAGTCACTCTTAATACCCTGTAATTCTTTCACATTTGCTTGGTACAGCAAAATTTGTCCACATGTAAATAAATTACTTTTATTATTTAGTAACTGTATAGAGTTAACATGGCATGACTCCACATTATTTCCTCAGAACACTAACTTACTGTTCTCTGCAGCTCCCTTATAATGGCAGCTCGAGATTTGCCTTGTAGAACAACTTGGGCCTAAACAAATATGAGGATGAATTCATGAGCAACAATATTTACAACAATATTCAGAACTTGATACACCATAAATGACAAATATAGCAAGGCTGACTTAGCAAACAACTAATGTGTAGTCTTGAATGCTATCAATCATCCAAAGTATTGCAGCAGGGTCTTTTTATGGTTAGAGTGTTCCAATTACATGAAGCTGATCAGAACTCGGGACAACCAAGGAAAAAATCTAGCTGAAGCTTCTCAGTCATGCTGCTATCAGAGAAAAAATGATGACCAAACAGCATAGCATGAACAAAGTTCTGTATCAAAATATAATGCTCTAAAAGAAGGAAAAAGTAGCATTCTACATGTATTTCTTGAGTTCAGTGCTCACAAGTTACACACAAGAGCAAGTGACTCACTTGATTGACTAGCTCTTCTGGGACAGCTGTTGCAGGTACAACACGGGAACCTATTGCCCATCCAGATGCCCCTCCCCTTGCACCCCTCCTCACCACACGGCCACGCCCACGGACTGGGGTACGGGCAGATGTTCTTAATGACATGGCTGAAGGAGCAGAACCCCAGCGACTTGAAGAGAAAATAAATAGTCACAACAGTTATTCAGAGTTGCCATTAGCTGTTAAACAGGCTTGTCCAGATGTGTTATACATTGTTTTGAAGTAGCCTATATTGGCATGAGAACAAATTTTCATCTTGTCAATGGAAATGAAATGAACACTGCATTTACTATTTTGTTCTGATACAAAATGAGATAGTTTCAAAGATTTCACTGCACTCAGATTTACAGAATTAAGCTGTCCATGTGTCAAAAATGCAGGAAAAATGGGGGTCACTGGCTTTGTTTTAGAGAAAACCTGTCTTGAAAAATTCCCTGATTTTGAAAAAAATTGGTGTACATACATGTAACAAACTTAGCATGGTCTCCACAGTTTTTAGTTAAAAGTATTGAAGAAGAGCCAGTGGAGCCAAATGCACTTGTCATTTTCTGCATGTTACATGAAAGTGGGTTCATAGTATTAATTAACAGATTCAAATGTTGCCATCCTTTTAATATACCGTAAAAACTCGTGTATAAGCCGCACCTTTTTGCTGAAATTTTGGGCTCAAAATGGCGGGTGCGGCTTATATATGAGACCATTGCTTTCAGAGGGGGCTAATTGCCTAGTTAGTGGTCAGATATAGTACTTAAAGACGTAAGTAAATAAACATTCAACATTTTGAAACCTGTTGCTGTTGTTGATCATTGCTTTTGATGGAAGTGGTGACTCCTAAAGGAGCCTTTGTCTCTTCAGGTTTTAAACCTGAATCTTCTTCGCGAGTAGTTCTTTCAAGCGATTCATTTGTACTTCCCTTCATTTGTACTTCACAACTTGCACTGCATGTTTATCCATAGGATTGTTAAACTCGCGTCGAGCAACAAGTTTTTCACCAATTGAAGGCTTCCATACATGTTTATAAACATGGTATCCACACACAGCTGATGTGAAATGGAACTTTTTCATGTTGTTTATCGTTCGTTCGATCGTTCAATTCGATCGATCTACGTGACTCGGCCCAGACTTCTTATCGGTTGCGTGTGTATTTCTCTTGTGTCCAGACTCTCTCTTTAAATGACTGCGTGGTTACTAAGCAATCATTTTTGCATCGATCGGTCAGAGATTGTTTTGCTCGGATTTCCGTTTGAATTTCATCGTTTTCCACTATCGCCTTTAGCAATAAAGGCAACATCTTGTCAAAAGAGCCTCTCTTTAGGAGGATATCAGAAATTCCGTTGAAGAATAGCTTGTAAAAGGTATTTCAAGAGTTATTTAGCTCGCAGCAAATACACAGCATCAGATTTGACCAAGCTTACAATGTACAAGTAATCACTTTCTTTTGCTCAGCGCTTTTTAAAGAGTTTTCTTTTTTTCAAAATCAAGCTCGAAAGTTGGGGGTGCGGCTTATATACGAGTGCGGCTTATACACGAGTTTTTACGGTAAATGGAAAGCTGTGCGTTATCAAAAAAAAAAAAAAGAAAGAACTTGGGCTAACCTAGCATGCAAAGACAGCCTGACCAATAGCCTGGGGGTGGTGAATTTTTCAGGTTGGATAGTGGATTCTATCCTTCCCATGCCCAATGTGCAAAACTTGTAAAGGTTTTTTTGAGGGGTAAAATTAAAGAAAAATTCAAATTTCCAGAGAACTATAAAAGACAAAATTGTCATTTCAATTTTGATCTTAAATAACTTAATTGTGGTACTGAGAAAATGACTGCCAGGCTAGTACAGTTTACATGCAGTTCCAGCTTGCCTGAAGGACAAGCTGGATTATATTTTCTTTGCACCCGGGTATCCTCCACGCAAAGTCATACATGTAGCAGTGGCCACTGGCATTTATCACTTTGTGTGGGCATTCGATGATGTTGCATTTGGACTGATGTTAATTGAATACCTAATGACAGGATGTCCTGTGAGACCACTGAGCGTTTCTCCACTGTTTGAAAGGACCCACGAGCTTTCGCCTTGGTTACGAGTCCCACCGCCTACTGCCAGAAGAAAACAACAACACAACAAACGGTTACCTTTCATTTTTTTGGTATACCATTGTTTGCTTGTCTTTAAAATTGTTATTGGTTTTTTGCAAGGTCAAGGATGATAATGACTATGTATAAATCATAATGTCAGCTCCCTCGATTAGCATGTCATCATTATAATGGCAATAACCAAAGCAGAACTGAATAAGACACTACTCCTGGTTGAATGAGCCACTAGACTTGAAAGCATTTTTAGAAACTTTTTAGGATAAATGTCGTGTCAGTACGATTACAAAATAAGTGTTACAGACCAACCTGCATGTAAAACTATGTGAGATGTAGATCTTGCAGCAGTGTTACTGTTATCTTCCTCTCTATAAAATAAGAAAACAAAACAATGAGACAAATAATTATATTTTTAACATAACACATGCATGAAGTACTTACTGTAGGAACAAGTGCCAAAGATTTCTCATGTATTTAATAAGAACTGTACATAATTTAACCCAAGAGTACCATATTACAGGTAAGTCTATATATTATACTAAAAGTAGAAAACCTGTCTCTGAAAACTCTTTCATAAAGACAAAGGAAATAGTTGAAAAGCAAGTTCTGCTGCAATTTTGTATCAGCAACAGCACTTACACAGTGGAGTCTCTTGACGACAGATCCAGCTTGTCTGGATGAAGGGTGAATGGCACTCGGCACACTTGTCCATTCTGAAAATGGAGAAAACATATATATACAGTGTAATGCATAGGATTATGTAAGACTCAATACTGTAACACCATGGAGCCAAGCCTTGAATACAGAGCTCTCAATCTGGAGTCTTCTACACTAACCACCAGCCTGTCATGCCTTCCAGGGCTCCAAGCTAGCTACAACTGTTTTAATTGCCATTGCAAGTGAAAAAAAATTGGCAAATGTAGTTGCCACAAGAGTTGCCAATTTTGGCATTACTGTTTCCAATACAGAACTTTATTATATAAAAAAAAGATAGATTCCATGTTGCTATGCATCTGTTCAGTAATCAATCACAGTTCAAAGACATCAAAAATAAATGTCAAGAACATCCATTCAGAGACACACCCAACTATCACCTAGCTTTGTGTACCAATTTCTTGTCCTAACCACTTTAACACTTTGATCTCAGTGTTAAGAAAAAACATTGCCAATTACTGAACAGACGCACAGCAACAGGTACTATTTGTATGGCAAGCTGTTAGACAATGGTAACAAAGAAAAGGCTTTAGCCTGCAGACCAGTACATTAGATTAGACTTCCACTGTGTCCTTCCATTCTGTATATAGCTGTAGTGAAGACCATTGCTGGATAGTTCATAACTCACCTCCAAAAGAAAGGCTACATGTCTTGGTCCAACCACACATTCTTTGATGACTTGATCCTTAAGTGCTTGAAGAACAGGAGAACTGAAGAAAAGAGAGAGCACTCTAACTTTCTCCACCAATAAAAGTATATTGATAGAAGGAAAGGAAAATACAGATTAAGAGAAAGACAAAAAGACAGAACACTAAAGGTTATTCGGAAGTACACTAGAAGGCCACGAAGACAATTCCTACAACTACAGTCTTCCAATGGAGTTCTGAAATAATCTTTCCTTTGATCTCTTTTCTCAGGGAAAATCAAGTGCCCTGCTTTCTCTTCAATAGGCCCTTTGCAGCTGGCATCACAGGACAAAGTTTTTCCTAAAATTTTATACTAAGGGCTATAACTTAAAGAATGCAAGAAATGGAAAGATCATAAAGAAAATAGCAAAATTGCCAAATTTGAGGTCCCTGGTATTAAAGAGTAAGTTTATACGACAGTTAGAATTTTCAGAAAAGTTAGAGGATTTCTATGGAAAATGTTGCTGGAGAGCAAGGTCTTGCTCTCCAACAACTTCCTCCATACAAATCATCTTAATTTTTTAAAAATTCAAATCTCATAAAATCTCATTCTGTAATGCCAGGAACCTCAAACTTGGCCATTTTCATATTTTTGACATACCTATTCCATTTCAGGCATTCTTTTAAGTTTTAGGCCATAATTTTATGAAAAGTAGGTCGTGTGATGGCTTAGCTGCAAAGGGCATATTATTGTTAAGCCTTGTATAGAAATTAAAAAAAAAAAAGAATTTGCACCACTGAACCCCCTGTAAACAGCCACCCAAAAAGGCTACATGTACATATTAGGTTGCTATACTAGAGAGCAAATAGCAGTGGTATTTAAGCCATGCACTGCATTCACATTAGGCCAAAATATGTTTAAAGTGTAGAGTCTTAATGTAAAAAAAAGATGTTTTGATATACGGGTTATCAAAAGTAGCTGCAGCTGGGGGATCACCATCTACTTCAACTACTGGCTTCTCTGCCTGATATTCACTTGATTCTTAAGAGAAAGACGGCACACCTAGTACATGTATGTACTCCACCATCTTCAAAACTTTGTGACTGTGAAGCATGCTCACATCAACGTGATATGTTTTGCATGACTGGTCAATCTAAACATGGTCGAAACTTGCGTGTGTGATAAGCCAAAAAAACACTTTAAAATTGGCAATGTGAGATGCTGTAAAACTGAGTAAACTATAGAAACACACAAGAAATATGTTACCCAGGATATGGACACCAAATATGTTCTTTCAATTGTATATTTATATTGTAATTAAGGTCCACTAAATTAGAAGAATTTTTACAATGGAATCCTTACAAAGCCAAAGCTGTAGTTGTTGAACTGCTTTGTACTGAAAGGAGAAACTAACTGTTCGCCTGTTTCTTTACGGCCTATGAACTTACATGTAGAAATAGTCCTTAACAGTTGTGTTGAGAGATCTCAAAACAGCTGTAAGCTTTCATGCGACAATGATGCAAATAATTATGTTCTTCTTCCACGAGTTGACCACAACTTTATGGCAAATATATAAGTTCGGCCATTTTCAGTTAGGAGTCAATGTAAGCTCACAGTTACTATACAAGGAAAGAAAAGGTGCTCGAGTGGTGATGAAATTGTTGAACAACCCGCGCCATGTGCGGTGCAAGCATGCTTAATATAAATCGTGTATTTGGCACACGGACAAATAGAAAGGGAACAAAGAAGGAACCGTAAAACAAATTAAAACTCTGTCAAAGCTTCATCTTTCATTCTCAGAAGTTAAACAGAGAATGTTCAGCAAGCATGCAAGCTTAAATATGAACATTTTCATTTCTTAACCTGTTCCGCCAAAGTCAAACTTCCTACGTAAAATCATACCTCAGAAAACCACTTTTTTCCTTCGACTCCGAAACCTCCTTTAGCCTGAAAAAATGAACAAACGATACATTATGAAAACCACCACTGTATCTCGACAATTATACAGCATTCTCTTTATAAACCTCGGGTCTCGGACGCTCAAACCAGTTCAAAGCACACCTTTTCGTACCATGAAGAGACGCTTACCTCTCGTGTAAGTCTTCTACTGTCCCTGGTAAAGGATGAACGGCGATGTGAATGGTTGGCATGACGCTAAAAAGGGGAAAAACAACTTTTATACCATTGATAAAACGGCTTTCACGAAGAGTTTTTCTCTCGTGGTGACTTCAGTTGTTGCGAGTAAGAAACCAATGCAAAGAGACCGGTTCGAGAAGAAACTCGTCCCAGACCACTCGATCCAGATTGATCTTGAAAAGAGGCTGAGGAGCAGGACCTGAGTTCTAGTCCTCAATAAGTCAGTGACAACAGTGACGGACATTGATAACAAATTGACGTCAGTTTTTCGTGCGTCTGTCCCGTTATGAATCATGAATTTCGTCATAACAATGTCAAAGTAGCTGTAGATCCATGAAGTGATAGCCGAGTGGATCTGCAGACTACTTTGGCAATGTTATGACAAAATTCATTGTCAATAAGAGGACAGACGCATGAAAAACTGATGCCAATTTGTTTTTTCACAATAACAAATTGTCAAATTGTCCCCCTCTTATTCCGCTCTCGCTGGTTGACGTCTCGCATAAATTATAAATTCATGTGTATTGTCTGTCTTCTTATTGACAATGAAAATTAGCCAATGTGTAGTTCCAGAAAATATCCATACCTCCCCCACAGAAGGGATTTTTTTCTAAGAACCCCACACCCCTCTGGAAATTCCAATAAAGCTTCACACATTTCTTTAAATTTTTTGGTCTTACAGAACCCCCCACCCACCAGGAAATTCTAATCCCTTCTGTGGGGGGAGTATGGATATTTTCTGGACCCTGCACAATGAGCAAGCAAGAATTTCTGCAATTATCATAAAAATATGATTGGTTAATTCAAATTTCAGGTGCACCAGCCATATGCAAGGAAGAAGTAGGGTTTTCACAAATAATTTGAACAAAAGAAAAGGCAACTGTCATTTAGGTATTTGAAAAAGGCCTTTCAAAGTATCGTATAAAGATGTCCCTAAACGGCTGATTTCCCCGGGTTACTAAAAGTGAAAAGTTTAGAAAAGTACACTCAATTTTTGTAATCACATAAATTATGGTAGAGAGGGTGTTAGAAGGGATGCAGTGTTTCTACTGTAGATAAATATGTGAAGTTTATAAAATAAATAGAACATTACATGGCTGCTTGGGGATACAAAAATTATTTCTCTTAGAGTGTTGAAAAATATTCACTCATTCACTGCTCTCACTCGTGAAATATTTTTCAACATGCAAAAAGAAATTTCATTTCTCTACGTAGACTGCTGGCAGTCTGTTTTTCTCTCGAAATTCAGCAATTAAGGGTTATGAGGCGAGATGCTTTGTCCTAATAGGGAATGGGACGAGAAATGGGTGCAGCACGCACGAGAAGAAACACAGACAGCTTTTTCTCATCTCGCCTTCTTCCTTACTTGGCCATGCCACCCTTGTCTAGCCTTCTTCCCTACTCGGCCACATACCACCCTTTTGCGTCCGCGATGATTTAACACTCTTTAAGTGACCCTTAGAGAAAAAATCGGCTGCCAGCAGACTATTCTCTATGCAGCCATGTAATATCCTCAGATCTCATGTCACTTATGAGCCCCACCTCATGGATAAGTCATTAATGACTGCAACTGTTAAATATTTTTTTATTAACATCAATGCAAATTATATTTACACATTTTACACAGTTTCATGGGTTAGCTTGTTTTACATGTTCAGTTTGAACTTCAGGCCAGGTGCGGCCTTGTGTGTGAAGTTTCCATACCACACTTGTGACTTGACATCTGTGAAGGTTCCTTGTCCTTCAAGTCTGTAAGAAAAAATTAATATTATTATAACATTATCAACAGTAACTGTTGAAAATATCCAACAGGAATCTACAGGTCAGTAGAGTTATCGTCAGTAAAATTAACTCAATAACATGTAGCTTAGCAGTTTACAGACTGTTTCAGTTATCAAAGTATAAAGAGTTAGGTATACAATGTACACGTAGCTCTCAAAAGTACAACATCTTTACATTTAAAGGTCAGTACATTTATCACCAAAGGTACAAATCTTTGAAACTTAAAGGCCAGCACAGTTATCAAAAGTACAAAGCTTTGAAGTTTACAGGCCAATACAGTTATCAAGATTTAAAGGGGTGCCAGGGGAAAAAACCCATAACTGATTTCCAATAATTAATTGCCTCAAAATGCCTTGAATTCCCTTGTGAAACATAAGGAGAGTTGACATTTCATCAACAGTCACTTAGGGTCTTATTCTATGCACCCCTTCATTTATAAAGTGGATTCAAACAAGTTTTTTTGAGTGTGCATGCAACATAAGGCATCACAAATCATACCCAGTTGATTCAATTGCATCAACTCATCATGTTATTTTCAATTGATATTTTTTCACATGCAAAGTAATTGAATTTTCTCCATTAAATGTTAATATCACATGCACTTGGTTTTAGCCCTTACTTGTTCTCATTGAAGTTTCCTTCATAAAAAGATCCATCTGGCCAAGTGTACTTCCCATACCCATGGAACATGTTATCAACAAATTCTCCCTGTAATCAATACATCTGAGTCAGAATCCACAGTTCCAAAATACATGTACTTTTAACCAAGGTGAAAATAAATAAAATAAACAAATCATAAATTTATTCACAATACAGCCATGTCAGCCCTAGGTAGCTAGGTCAAAGTTGGAATTTGGAAATGTTGGCTTTTTGGAAGGGAAGAAAACTGGAGTGGTATCTCACTGAAGGAAAAATCTATGGGTCCATAGTTTAATACAAGAGTGTTTCTATAACTCACCAAAAACACAGAGTAAATGTTTTCTCTTTTTCTACAAAACATTGCAAGAAAAAGAAAGGAAAATCACTTCAATCAAAATGTAAATTCTCTTAAATTCTCAATTTCCATCATTACATCACCAGCTCATGCTTAGGAGTTCTGCATTTTTATAAAGTTAAAGTACAGCTCATATTGCACACTTTCTTAGAGTGTATAATTCTTAAAACATTACCGGTACACAATGCAAGTAATAGCATGTTACAGTGTATACCTCGTATAAAGCTCCCGACGGATGTAAAAGTTTCCCTATGGATGAAAAGAATGGACTGCATATTAATCTGGTCGGAAGGAACGGCAACCAAATGCAAAAACCCTTATTTCAACATACAGCTCAAATACTAGCTTATGACTCAAATACAACTCCACACTATTTACACTGTTTGCTCGATCAAACAAGTCAATGAACAATTATGCTAATTAAAAAAATTCTCACAAAATGTTTCACAAATTATTAGTCAATGCCTTCTGAACAATTCCCTTCTCAACAGTATTATCAATGGTATGCTAAAAATTTTCAATATCATTTGGAATAATGCTTGCGTTACAGCAGATGCCTCACCTTGCCCATTCATTTTATCACCACTCCAGTTTCCATAGTAGCTAAGTCCATCACAGGTTGTATGAATACCATAACCCTGACGTTGCAAGCCTTCTTCTGCTTGGATGTACTCACCATCTGAAAATTGAAATAATTTATTTTTACTATTTAAAACACTTCTAGAAACTTAACTAAATAATGTATTTTATTATATGGAGAAGAGTGTTTTACTGGGAACTAAACCACTCGTAGATTCCATACGCCACTTCATCCGGGACCCGAGTGGCGTATTTTCCGTATGTCACCTTTGTGAGTGTCGTATCGTTCAATGACATCACGATTCCCACCTTTTGCTTTTGTTGAATTGGTTTCTTCATATAATAAAAAGAACATTACACGTTGGCTCGAAGATATGAATTTTATGTTCAGGTGGCAGGAACAAGATATTGTTCTTGCCACTCGAACATAAAATTCATATCTTCTTGCCACCGTGTAATATCCTCTATATATGTAGAAAATCTCAATTTTTCCCTGAGCTGTTTGTGAAGGGTATTTGAATACAACCATATGATACAAACACAATCCAGTAACCATAACTTTAACCACAACTTACCATACTTGTCTCCATTTGGAAACATGTAAACACCATTCAGGACTGTTGAGCCTAAAAGGAGCAAAAACATCCTTAAAATAAAGGGCAGTTGAAAAAAATAAACCATCAAAACATACATGTGCAAGCAATGGAATATCAGTTTAGCAACTTAATAACCCTAAATAAACCTGGGAGTTAGTTTAGTTCCTCTCCCTGGGTGGGTGGGGGATAGCACTAGTCAGACCTGGGTAGGAGGGTACTTTTAAGGATCTCACCAACTTTGAAGGCTTGAAACTTTAAAAATATATAGAATGAACCCCAAATATATTTTTCAAGATCACAGATTTGCGGAAAAGATGGCACCATGTCATACAAAGACATCATTCATTTATTCATTCATTCATTCTGTTTATTTGCCTTTTCACCTAATAGGGTAATTATTTATAAATATTTCAGTGTATGGCGAGGTGACCTCTAGAAACCACCTAGTCTGCAAACAGGCTCCCGGTTGGTTTTAGAGCAAGCTAGTCGAGTGTAGTCTGGGGCAAGAGGGACGAGCCGAGAGTGGTCTGGTGATGAGGGAGTGCACCTACAGTGTTATAGACCTCAAAGGAAATATTTTTGGTTGTGCTATAAATCCTCCATGTGACATTGTCCTAATAATGCAAGAGTTACAGGGAAAGAACCACAAAAAGCTGTATCCCACCCCCATACAACTAGTACTGCTGCCACCACCACCATTACAGGTGTCAGTAGATCAAAACAAGCCTTCAGGATTAAATAAGGTTTAAGGTACTGTATCATTTACACATAAGCATTTAAACACATTCCACCCAAGAAACATTTTAACTGCAGAAGTTACATCTTAGTGCTCTCTCACTTGCTCCTCCTCTCTCAGCTCTTTCACTTGTTTCTGTCTAGATCTACCCTCTAAACAACCCACCCGAAGCTATCCAGGCAGGTCTCAAAGGGTGTGTGGCTTTGTTTTATTATAAAAACTACACACCCTTTGAGACCCATTGAGACCCTGTTTTGGCAAGTAGAGCCTAACCTTCTGTAAGTCTTGGGCTTATAGTGTATAGGAGGTTTTATTGTACTACTTGCTTGCCCTTCGGTTCTGAACAGCTAACTTTCTAGGTTTCTGAATACCTAAGAGGGGTGTCTGCTACAAATTTACAAAGTTACAAATTAGTGTTTGTACATGCCTACGTCCAGAACCCTGACTAAGTTTCTTCCTATCAGAGATGTCTGTCTATCAATTGATATCATTTGGTACCAGGGGTTTCATTAATGTTTTCAGCAGGACGGCAACTGGTTTTCACAGCCGGGCAAAACCGTCCTCACAGCCGGTCAATTTGCCTGGTACCCGGCCCTTAATGAAACCCCTGTCTGATACAGTGAAGCCACAATTTACCACTTCCAATGAAAATAATCAGGTCCACTACAACCCTTTACCAGAGTCTGCCCTGTTCTTCCCCGAGAACTCGAACCAAATTTCATCCCCTCTCCTCAGTCGAACAGTGTAATTTTATCCCTGATTTCTCGAACGCTCAGACTTTTTGAACCAATTTTTGCTTCCCTTAAAGGTTTGAAAAATCATGATTCCACTGTATATACATGTTATACATCAAATTAAATCCTATTGTTAAATGTAACCAGTACATATGTTGTGGTTAAATTTTACCCCGGTGGCCTCATGGTTGGTGCGCTTGTCCTGTTCGAGACCTGGCCGGGGACACTGTGTTGTGTTCTTGGGCAAGACACTTAACTCTCACAGTACCTCTCTCCACCCAGGAGTATAAATGGGTATTGGCTAATTGTTGGGGAAAGCTGACAAATTGCAGGGGAATGACCTTCGATGGACTAGCATCCCATCCAGGGGGAGTAGAAATACTCCTAGCTGCTTCATGCCACAGAATTCCTGAAACCGGGATAAGCTCCGGCAGCTATGTCCCAGTCGGCTCCAAGGCTTCATTTTAAATTCAGATTTCACTTACATATTGGTAATAAATTACCCACACAACAGAACAAATGAGATATCCCAAATTATACCAAGGGTAAAACTGAACCACAGCACATATTTTAAAACAACAAGAAAGCTTGATAACACAGTGTTTAGAACTGTCCTTGTTGTGTGCATGAGTTTAAACTCATTTACACGCAACCAAACAATCACCAAACATGTGCATGTTTGTCTTTACCCGCATCAGCTTTTCCTCCTCTCTTTTCCTGCTTCTTAGTAGGAGCTAACAGATATGAAATACAACACTTAGAAAAAAATTAAGCTTAAACTAGCTAAATTTTGGAAGCAAAATTCGAACAAAACACTCCGCTGCATCTTAAATGTAAGCTGATCACAATCTCCTTCTATACCTGGCATGATTTCAAGTCCCACAAATTTAAGGATAAAGGTTTATGAATTCGTATTTCCAGAAGATGTCACCCTCATGTTCAAACTCTCTCCAAACAATAATTTTGCTTCTTCGACTCCATAGCAATGGAACACCAATGCATTATGGGAGTTTTATAACCCGCATTTTGATTGGTTCATATTGTTCGAACTATTAGATTTTCTGATTGGTCAAATTTAGGTAAGGAGATTTTGGCCTTTTATGTTGCGTTCGAGAACCGGGCGCAAAATTCATAATGTTACAGTTGGAAAGGCAGTATTTCATGCCTTTTCGAATCCAGAAGTGAAAATGCAATTTGATGTAGCAAAATATGGTTCTAAAGGATTCAGCCCAGGTACCTAAGCAGGAAATTCAACCCTCCTCTCGGTCACAAGACCTGGGTGAGGACGATAACGCACTGAAAGATCAAGTGGCAAAGCCACTTTTTCCAGGAAGCAACCAACTGAAACACATTATCTCTGGAGGGATTGCTGGTGCAGTATCCAGAACATGCGTCTCACCGTTAGAAAGAGTGAAAATACTTCTACAGGTTAGCTTGAAAATTCAGTGTCAGGTCGCTACGTTAACGTTAAAATGAGACGGTCTTTTCGATTTATTTCGTAGATTCAAGTCAGGAATCCAAAATTTTCAGGAGTTGGTGCAACTTTGATCAAGATAGGCAAAGAAGAAGGATTAAGAGGTTATTTCAAGGTAGACATTGATTTCGTTTGTTTTTGCTCGTTGGCCTCATGGTACGTAGGTGATCAGAGTCAGGGGCGACAGGAACTGGGGGGAATGGATGCCCATACATGACGGGTCACGATCAAGGGTCACCCCTACAATATTTGCTATCTAACCCTAACCCTAACCTAACCTTTTTCTCTGCCTAACCCTAAGCTAACCCTTTATACTAAACTTAATATACAAAAATACTGAAATGTTGCATAAGTCTTAATCTGCATGCCCTTGGAGTCCTCATCAATCACCAGGAGTGTAAGGGAAGGGGGCGGGGGAGGAGTGGGGGTGCTAAATATCACATTACCGCAAAAGTACAAAAAAAGTCAGAAAACACTGAATGTTACAGCTACTGTAGATCCCATTTTGTGAAAATAAATTTATTTCTAACCTCACCGAAATAATAAAGAATATCAAACCAGTTACAGTTGAAGTAAACTGTTCACAGCAGCCCTCTATTTTCTCATATTTTTATTGAATCGTTGAACATATGGATAGACTCGCAAGAGAACTGAACACTGCGTGAAATGGGAGACTTGACAAGGTAGGAAGAGGAGACCAAGAAGAATATAGGCTGGGGCTGTAGACATCTTTGGAAAAAAGTGAATTCCCTGTTTCTCCAGAAATGCAAAATTCCCATTGGTTGAAAGGCAACTTGTAAAAGTGCCGTCAACTTGACATCGGCCGATCATGATTGTATCCAGGCACGTTTGGCAGCTCACAGCAGTTGTCATCTTTGAAGCAGTGTTAAACTGAAGTAGTGTTCTTGAAACTTGGCACCAGAAATGTACATCACAAAAGAAACCAAATGATACCCATAGTGTCGTTGCCAAGGAAACTCTCTTGGTTCCAATCTCTTTCTGTCAAAAACCAAACATCCTCATTTTCAACCCTTTAAAGTGGGACAGAGGGTCCTGCTTGGAACAGACATTGTCTTAACTCTCATCATTAGATTGGCTGGGGTAGATGGTTCTTGGTTAAGACAAAAACTGGGAATTTCAGTTTTAATTAAGACAGGACCAGCAGCAAAACTGTTGTCATGGCAACAACACATAGGGTGTCATTTTGTTTCTTTTGTGATGAACATTTCTGGTGCCAAGTTTGAAGAACGCTGCTCATAAATATTTCCAGAGATATTTTACCACTTTAGTTTCAAACCTCATACCATCATCACTTTCCTAATTTGCATAATGTCATTATCTCTAAAACAAAAAAAGATATTCCAAAAAGGAAAACACCATTCTTCTGAAAAGACTTTCAAATAAGGGGCAATCATTTTTCATTTCATAGGCACTTTAAACAAGCAATTTACCACTCAAATTTAATCGGTCCAATATATTTAATTAGTCAAGAGGTAGAGCTGTTAACAATAAAAATACTTTTTTTCAAAGATCTCTACAGTGTCTCTTTTCTTCATTTGGCTTGCTTCGCTCACCTTCCTGCCTCCACCCCCACCTGCTTCCCGCTCACTTAGTTAGGCTTGTTCTTTCTCATGGGTTAAAAAATAGAGATGCTATGAACAGTCTTCAGTTGAAGCTGTCTAATAGCTAGGGGCCGCACCAAAAGGACAAAGTTTAGTATCATTATTACAGAGGTGTGTATTTATTTTGAATTTTTACTTTGCACTGTCATGCCATAAAAAATAATAATAATTAAGTACATGTAACCATTCAATATTTAGATAAAGTCAAGAATCTGGGATATACCTGTATATATATACATGATAAATGATTGTTATACAGTCATGTCAAGATTTAGGTCTGACTGTTTTTTGTTTTTTTTTTTGGGAAGGTGAGGGAAATATCACCAGAATTTATAGAGTTTTCTTGTGAGATGCCATGTTGATGTCACTCAGAGCAACATCAACAATCATGATAGTAGTCTTATAGTAATAAAAATCTATCATTGCTTCAGGATTGCTGTAACTAGATTAATAATAAGATTATTATTAGGTGGGTTCATACTAGCTTAGTAAGTAGACCTTAAAGTGCCACTGAAACGAAATTTTCGTACTCTCTTTTATTATCCCAATCTATAGTTTCAAACGTGCTTAAAGTAATGGTGAACTTTATTTCTGCCAAATCCTAACGGAAAGTGCTTTTTTTAGATGTTGAAATCGACTTTTTGGAGCAAAACTGTGTCCGGGCTCTGGAACCGAGTTTAAGGACCTTGTGACGTCACTGGTTGTATTCACGCAAGAAGCGCTATAGATTCTCTCTTGTTTTCACTTGAGTTATTCAAGTTTATTCTTCATATTGTCGATACCTACTAGTTTTCTACCTTATAATTTCTGTCCAGCCTTGACAGGAAATACACATCATAAACGTTGGAGGGCGCCAGAGAGTGTAGATTCACCAGAATAAATGCTACAGATTATAACAGCTCAGTATACTTTTCGAACATCTTGAGTACTCGATTGGAGATTTCGAAGACGAGTGTGGCAACTTTTATATCACGTCCTGAAGCCTAAACACCATATTTCGTTGTCTGTTTTCAGCCTGGTTCTGAAATTTGGATTCTCACGTTTATCTAAGGTCTATTAACAAGGTTCGAATATATCCTCGGCAACTTTACTGCATTAAAAGTCGTAAGCGCATCAGCCATCCGCACAATCACGAAGTTGTTAACGGTCCACAAGCTTTGAGTCGAGTACTTCTTTGCACACTGAGGGCATCTTTTTATGATACTAATAAGTGAGAGTTCTTGTGGTAGACAAAATGTATCTTTGAAAATTGTGATCCGCAGCAGGGTTTGCTTTATCGCCGCATACGTATCAGTGTAAACAAAGTGGGAATTTCGCTTCTCTTTTACACGTATCTCCCAATTGCAATATTTCACGGCCGATGGATTACTTTGAGTTCTTTAGCACATACTTATGTCTATGATCTTCATTTAATGATATCCAAGTTCAAAACAGTTCGTTAAAACATCACTAGTTTACACTCCTTTCGAAGGTTCATTAAACAGAATTTGAACTAATTTGCATATATGACCCTTTCGCCGCCAACATTGCCACGCTTTCTCTCGTTTCCTGAAAACATACCTGTAGGGTCATGGCAGCTTAGTTTACCTTTATAGTTTAAATTCGCTCCCTCATATAAAAGAAGAGGGTTTCTTAAATTGTTGCTGTTGTGATAACTTGTAGGATGTAGCAGATACAACTGGCCTAAAGGTCACTGTGGCACAATCTCGTCCGCCGTGAAACTCACAAAGCGTCCGGTTTCCTCGAAGCGAAGCAACTCGAAAACTCGAAGCGTTGTTGCTGCAATTCATGCAGCAGCAGTCCGGATAATATTTTCAAAAGCCACTTTCTCTTGTTTTCATGTCTTTTCTTTTTTCCTTGATGAGTGTAGATATTGTTTAATTGAGTGCTGGCATTTCACCAAGAGTCCCGATCATTTTGCGATCTAAGAACTCCCACTCGTTTGCTTGCTTACATAAAACATCCTGCAAATATCCAATTAAATAGACTGGAAAGCCCCAGGATCGACTCTCGATCTCTTCATGTCTAAGGCTACTGTGATTATCTGCTTTACAGTTCTGAGATGTCCTTAAGATGTTTTTTGGGGGGCTTCGAACAGTAATCTCTTCTCCCATAATCACTCTAAATTTTCAGCGCAGCATGAGAGTAATACAACCAGTGACGTCACTAGGCTGTTTTGGCCGCGCCAAAATGGCCGCCAATTTTGGGCTTAACCAGCCAACTTCGAACGGCTGAAAAAGCAGTTTTCGCTTACCGCATGCAAAAAAAAGTTTGCAGTGTTTCCAAGTAAGGTTGAAACTTTATTACTAAGCAAAAATCTCACATACAAAAATTTCGTTTCAGTGGCACTTTAAGTACACAAAGACCTCAAGTATACTTGAGATCACATATGTTCACTTACCTTGATAAGCGTTCATATTTAAAATCCTAAGTATACTTCAAGTGACAGAGCCGTCAATCAAATTACTCGCCAAGTATATTAAGCATATGCGTGAGTGCGGCAAAGATTTAAACATCTATTTTACATCATGCGACCTCAAAAGCTCAAAATTGCTTTTATTATTTGGCTTTTATTTCCCTTGCTGCAATGACAGTGGGCTATGCTGCTTCACCAAGCTTATCACTTTCTCGTTGTTGAGGAAGAATTTAGAATGCGACAAAGAAACCAACGCCGGATTATGTTGATGCTTTTCCGCCAAATGAGTCAAAATGCGCCACGAAGAAGAAGAGCTTGGGTTTGGCCACGTCCACAAAACTGGTTCCGTAGTTTGTTGGCAAATCCAGCACTAAATTTTCTTTGGAAAGAACATTTTAGAGTGACACGCGAAACCTTCGATTACTTATGTGACCTTGTGAGGGTGAACTTACAAAAGCAACACACGAGGTTCCGAGATCCGGTCAGCGTGGAGGAAAGAGTTGGTCTTTCACTCTGGCGACTGGCAACAGGCAACAGCTACAGAAGTTGTGGTTTACAATTTGGCCTTGGAAAGTCAACAACGAAAATTATTTGTAGCGAGTTCGAACAAGCCATTTTTAATTTGAAAAACTGCTTTATAAAATTTCCTTTGACAACTCAGGAAATCCGGAACAAAATGGACGAGTTTGAGGAATCTTATGGAATACCCCAAATAATGGGAGCAATCGACGGGTGTCATATAGAAATAAATGCGCCACCAGACAATCATGAAGATTATTTTAATCGCAAGCAACACTACAGTGTGAATCTGCAAGGCATAGTCGATGCAAACTTAAAATTTATCCATGCTACAGTAGGGTATCCTGGCAGTATACATGATGCACAGGTTCTAATTAGGCTAAGCGGTCTTTATGATATAGCACAAAATGAGCAGATTCTTAGCGGTCCAACATGCAATATAAATGGAATAGAAACCAGGCCGCTTCTAGCTGGCGATAGTGCCTATCCACTCACAAGCTGGCTAGTGAAGCCGTACCCAGAGAGAGGACGTCTCACTCCTGGGAAGAGAAAGTTTAACTTAAAGTTAAGCGCATTGCGCTGTGTTGTAGAACGAGCATTTGGTATGTTAAAAGGCTGTTGGAGAATTGCGTTGAAAAAGGTTGAACAAAAAACAAGCACTTTGAAAAAAACCGTGATTGCAGCATGCGTTTTGCACAACATTTGTATTGAAAGGGGTGACCTATATGACACCGACAACAGCGATTCAGATGATAGTTCTGACGACGACACTGATGGAAGAATTGGCATTGAAACTGGCAACGACATTCGAGAAGCGCTAAAAGACTATGTACGCGATAATTTGTAAATAAACTTGTCAGATTAAAGCGTTAAAAATTGCTATTGGATTTAGTCTTAGCATGCTCCTTGGCAACAACAGAACAATAAAAATTAGATAATTAAAACTACTTCGATGCTAAATCCTTAAATATGTCTTTGAAGCCAGCAAGTATCGCGTTCGTTTGCTCCATTTGCCTGTTTTGGGATTCTTGGAACATTTCTGCAGAACGTTCAAATTGAGCATTGTCCTGTTCCATACTACGCTCCCACATCTCTACAAAGGTAGTCTGCCAATCGGTTGTCTTATTTTCTGCGGGGACATCTCGCCGCCTTCGTTTTCCCTTACACCCAGACTTTTCCTGCGTTTCTGCCTTTCTTTTCTCGCTGCTCCTTTGAACACTAATTTCTTCAGAAGTTTCCTCAGCATCATCAAATGAAAGGTTTTCGTTCTCAACTACTGATGCGTTGTCATCATCCTCGGCACTGAAGGTAGAGCTGCCCTCGATTGCCATTTTCGAAGGATCGATGCTGTCGCGATGTCCCATCACTTCTTCAAAACTGTCATAATACGGGAAGCCGTCTTTGATTTTCTTAATTCCAGCTTCTCCAGTTGAATGAGATCACTGTTTTAGCGGCTTATATTCATACTCTAAATTTTGTTGGCGCTTCTTGACCTGCTGAAGGGTTCTTTGGCTTTCTGGATGACTTTCTTTGTACGAAGAATAGATCTTGTTCCAGATTTTGATTTTCTCTCGTTGAGAAGCTCCTCGCAGCTTACTGTATCTCAATCCCCAAGCTTCTAAAAGATCTTTGGTTTCTCCTTCGGTCCAGTCAGCGGACTTAACATGAGCTTTTTTCCCTTTTTTATTTCCCACGGCTAGCACATCGGAATCACTCACGGCTGGAGACTGAGGAGACGGCATGCTCGTTGCAAGTGGAATCGGTGATTGCATGTGCTGTGGTACCATGTTAGCAAACTGATTTGTATCGAGTGCAGGCTGTCAACCTCCTGGTTGGCTCAATTGCGGCTCAGATGGACGATAAAACGAGGCGCTCATTGGAGGAAATGGCCAATATTGACCGCCATTCATATGCTGCCCTGGATTTGCTACTCTCGCAAACCGTCTATTCAAGTTATCACTAAAGGAAAAAAAATCACCATTGTGAGCATGTGAATTTTCGATATGATTGAACCGGGGTGCAAATAACTTACATGACTCCATGGTCTAAGTAGTCATCATCGCGGTCCAACGCACGCAAGTTGGGTCGAAAGTGACTGAAGCCGGAGTTGTCCATTTCCTTTGTTTTTTCGTGTCCTTGAAAGCTGAAGGCGTCAAGCAAGCAAGCAGATCGAAATGATGTGCGTGTTGTACAAGTCTTGCATGTACTGATATGCCATCGAAAAATACATTTGATTGACATTCAATTTCCTGAAATTGTTTTGATAGTGCGTAAGTGCGCCAGTAAGGATGGTTGAAAAATACTTGAAAGTGCACCTTGGCTCTTTTGAAAAAGATGCGTTGCCACGACTACAAAGTAGGCTACTTACGTTGAAATTGGACCCGTTCACATCTGAAGTAAGATTCAAGTATACTAAAGGTCTACTTACTAAGCTAGTATGAACCCACCTATTGATCCTTATTTCATATTTTGTTTAATGCAAAGACTGTTCCAATAGCAAAACTTAAAAGATAAGACTCTTTTGACCTACTGTAGATGACGGCTTCATCAGGCTGCTATTTTAATGCCACACCATGCGAAAGCAAGCTTAGAAATTTAAACATGATCTACTACAAAACAAAGAACCCTGTTGAGTTAAAACTTGTAAGATGTGATGTTCTTAGAAGCTCTCTTATCATGAAACTAAATATTCTGAGTTTAAAGTGCACCCATAACCCCCAATTCTTTTTTCGCTAAAACCAATCTACTTCAAAATATGTCTGCGAAAAAAAATATTAGATTCAGTTAAATCTTCGATTTTCTTTGCCCCGACGAGATCTGGAAAATAGCACCAAAACGCCGTCATTTTGTTTGCGCGACCAAGTTTGAGGAGAATGGGTCCAGCGGCTATTGTGATGTCTACCCAGGAAGGTTTAATATCTCACGTCCTCTCATTTCCTTCAGGAGGGTGCAATTCACATTAAAATAGTGCACAGAAACGCCTTCCAGAAGTACTATCAGCTCTTGCAGCAATTTCCCAGATTTAAAGAAAGATATACTGTACAATTTACAGGCAATGATCGGTCAATGGTACAATAAAGACATAAACGGTGGTTGATTTTGTCGAACCAAAACAAGCGAAGTGAGTCTGTGAGAACCATTGAAGAGCTCTCACTGGAATTTGTTCTGCAGACTCTCAAATGCTATTTTCAAAATTTTCTGCTTAAAGGCAACCAAAAATTTGTAGAAATACTACTGACAACCTATATCTTCCAATCCTGCAGTATTTATAACATAGCCGGTAAAGTTACATGTATGACCAACATATACTGATATGTAAAATTAATAGGTTGCAGCTGTACACTGCCAACCAACACTTATTTCTCTTTCAATTTAGATAATACTGTAGTCGAAGATTAATCCTTTAGAATTACGTGATAACAAAATTGTTAGACTCACAGAGTTTTTCGAAGGTTTGGAAATCAGCAGTGCGACAAACATCCTGTGCAATACTGTATAGTGTCGAAAATGTGGCTGCATAACATTATATTATCTGCAGACCGCTTAGGGAACACATCCTTTTTGCTTATCTGATGAATTTCACGGCACACTTTGAGAAAAATGTACATTTGTTATTTGGAGTTATGACTTAAAATGTGTGACAATGTGAAATTGGTAATTGTATGAAATGTTTCCTTGGTTCTGGCTTCAAGATACAGGTCCAAATATTTCTATGATTTTCAATCGATCAAAGCCAGTGTTTTGGTTGAGCTCTCTATAATCACAGTCAAAGTATGGGCCAGGCCAATTCTTAAATAGAACTGAGTCAAAACAAGCTTTATACCCACCGAGTTGACAGACTAAATGTTAAATAGAAGCTCGGTTTTGCAAAAGGATCAACTTTTAGAACAAAGAGCCCCTCAAAGAAGACGCGACAAGAGTACCTACATGCGGAGGTCATTAAGTCTTGAAAACTGCAACACTTAAGTTGCTCTTATAAACATAAAGCATTCCAGAAAGTAAAACACAAACTGGATTTAATAGAACAAACATACCTTGACAAACTACATTCTCACTGTTTAGGACAAAATAATGTAAATGGGCCATGAGCACCGTGCATGGGAATATTGTGGTTATGTGCTGAAATTACACAGTTGTCGAACGTGCTTGATCAAAGTGTATTTTGGAGTCTTCCGAATCGAAACTTAACTCTGACTCCAGTGACGAAAAAGAAAAAAAACTTGGACATTTCAGTCCCAAAAATAAATTTGGAACAACTAGTTTTGTTTTCCATTTTCTCGAGAAAATACAGAGAGCTGACTGAGGTGCTACTGTGTTTGGTTCCTGAGTAGACGTCATCAGCAACTGCTGCCTCAGACTCCGTAAACGTGGTCGCACAACAATTCAAGCGTGACTCTGAAAGGGTATAGAAAGTCGAGGATTCAAGCAAATTCAAAAATTTTTTCACCCAAATGCTTCGAATAACAAGTGGATTCGTTTTAGCGCAAAAAAAATTTTGGGAGTTAGGTGAACTAACATTTAATAGTATTTAAACATCACAAATTCTCCTGCTGCATCACGCTATCTTCAGTCTACCAATGTCTGCCTTTAGCATCCAGGTGCATGTACTCTGTGTCAGTCCTTGCCAGCTTGAGCAATGTCTAGATATATATTAAAAATGTGGTTTTATTCAAAAATGTCATTACAATAATTTTATTGAGACTTTACTCTACAGAGATCCATGTAGACTAGATACATGTCTGCAGGGGTTTCTTTAAGGGCTGGGCACTGGGCAAACTGACTGTCTGTGAAGATGATTTTGCTTGCCTGGTTTGACCATCTAGAAGAAAGTTTTTCAGTAAAGTCTAACAGTGAATTTAGTTCAAAAAGTTCTGGCTGCCTGTCCTGCTGAAAATGTTAATGTAACCCTTGTGTCTGGCTGGTTGTTGTTCAGTTTTGAATATTTTCACGTGCAAGTAACATCATAACAATTATTTAGAAGTTATCTTCTAAGGAAAGCTACATGCTTTATCAGTAAATGGAATTTGTCAGGTCGAAGATCGAGCATGTGAAGAGAAAAAATAGTACATTTTTACAATTGTTGATAACTCAGACGTAGTCTTCAATGAATTTATACACATGTGTATGTAAATTTATATTTCAATCAATCTCTTTTCCTGTAGGGGAATGGTACAAACGTACTGAGAATAATTCCGTACTCTGCAGTACAGTTTGCTGCTTATGAAGAGTTCAAGAAGGTATGAAATTCTCTTTGTCTATCAATTCTTTCTTGGGTGGAGTGCTCCCTTTTATTTCTAATCAGGAGTGACGCCGAAAAATTGTGCCAAAATTTTAGTTACATAATATGTTTGATTTCTACCAAATTTTAAGGAGAAGCGTTACTACTGTTTTAGCCAATCACCTGCTGAGTTTTAGACAGGAACTGGTGACATATTCAGGAAAATTTGACTGTACTTTTCAAAAAGCATCTGCTGCAAAGAAAATGTATCCTATTTACACTAACTTGATTGAGCCAAATCGTTTTGCGATTACCAACCAAAAAAATGTATCACGAAGGGAAGTCTAGCAACAAAGAGAGTGTACTTGACAGAGAACTTGAAAATGAAAGCATCATCAGTGGAAGTCAGAGGTGAGTTTTACTAAATGATCCAGCTCAAAGGTTAATACACAAGTGAACTTATTTGTACATCTGGCTTTATTTAATTAGTTCTCTTATTTTTAGCTCCTAAAGATCTCAGAAGATCTTCAGACTCAGACTCCAGTGAGAAGGCTTGTGGCTGGAGGATTAGCTGGAACAACATCTGTCATTGCTACATATCCACTTGATCTTGTGAGGTAAGTTAAATATCATAATGAAGTGAAGTGCTCATTACAGCACAATTACTTGTCGACCGTTTCCCTTGTTCCCTTTGTGGTATGGCAACTAAATTGGGTCAATGGCCTCTGTGGTGTTGTCGATGGACCAATTTCGATAAATTAAAATTCAAAATGCAATAGACCTCAGCACGATGCTCTAGGGAATAAACACGTCTGCAGGTATTCCTCAGCGCCTCGCGCTTAGGTTTATTGTTTTAGGCTGAATTTTAATATATCGAAATTGGTCAATTTTTTTGTCAATGAAACCTTAAATTAAGCAAACTCATAATAAGTTGGAAAGTTTATTACCTACAGACTGAGTATTTTTAGTTTAGGAATTCTTTATTAATAAATATGCCAAAAGAAACATGCTCAGTATCGTATGTCTGGACTTACAATTTCATGTACAACTAACTGCTATAAAAAAACTAATTAGTAACAAACTATTTACAAATGTATTGATATTAATGAAGCCACACTGGAGTTTGGTAAATTGCAGGTTAGGGGTTAAGTGATTTTTTTTTTTTTTTTTTTTCATCGTAGTGGTGGTCCATCAGGGATATAAGTTATAACTTGGTTCCACAATGACTTAGAGAATTATATTATTTTCAAATTTAATTCGCCAGTGTGCCAGATAGCTTGGGACTAGTGGATTTTGCAGTGTAGTGGATTCTGTATGTAAATGTTACTTGCCAGTGGGCAAGTGTCTAGATTTTGGGAGAAAATGTCTTATTAGAATGAAATAATCAATCATCCTACTGAGAAATGTTGAGGGAATACTGAGAATGATTGCATATTTACTTTCACTGATTGATAATTTTGTAGGACAAGATTAGCAGCCCAAGGTAATGGGGCAGAAAGAAGATACAGGTTTGATCACAAATATGTACTTTGAAGTTTGAATTTGAAATTAACGGATTTTACAAACACCTTAAGTTATAACAAATTATTTATCCAACAGACTGATGTGATATTAGAAGATCCCAATTTATATTTAATTAAAAGTTTGGGCCCAGAGTGACCAAAGTGCAGTACATATCCTTTAGTCAGTGAACTTAGAATCAAAATGAATTATGAAACAGTCTTGTGGCAATTCCTGGACAACTCATCACTGTTTTAACTGTTTTAATTATTATTAAGATATCAAATTGTTAATTATTGCCAGTAGGTAAAGGTAAAGCTAAGTGGCCCATCAGGCTGGAGCTTATCCCAGTGGCTGTAAGATGTAGCAGCTAGCAGTATTTCTACTCCCCCCTGGATAGAATGCCAGTCCATCGCAGGGTTACCTCTAGCATTAAGTTCACTGGTGCCCATATATACACCTGAGTGGAGAGAGGCACTGTGGGAGTGCAGTGTCTTGCTCAAGAACACAACACAGTGTCCCTGGCCAGAGCTCAAACCTGCACTGCTCATTCAGGAGACACTTTTTTCTTGAGCTTTACATAGGCCTTCTGGTCATAAGATGCTAGAGTTGACACAAATGATTAATAGATAAATAATATAAAATAGTTATAAATATGTAACATTGTCTGATTTCACAGAAATATTTCCCATGCTTTCCAAACAATTTTGAAAGATGAAGGAGGGCTTTTCAGTGGTTGTCTTTACAAAGGACTGCCGCCCACTGTAATGGTATGTTTAACAACAGCTGTTGAACCCTTATTAAGCTGTCCTTGGCAAAGTGTGAGGTTGCTGCTTAAAAGGGGTTGGTCTCTTTAGAGGGGTTCATCTGGTATTGCCACGAGACTTAATAACAATGTCAATTTATTCAAATACAGACGTGCTTGAAGGCTTGTGGTTGTTGCACATAATAAAGTCTAATGGACATGGAATCACGTCAAAACAATCATGATAATAAAAATTTGTGTTCGAAAGTTTTCGTCAGTTGTCAATTTCTATTTCAGACTCGTCACCTTTTCCAAAACAAAGACAAACTACCTGTATTATAGTTTGGGTGCCTCTTTATAGGGGTAAGGAGAAAAAAACTCATTGGGATGACCAAAAGGTGGCCAGTTAGTAGGGGTTTATTTGCAGTATTTTAATCTCAGTACTGACGGATAACCGGCCACTTAAAGATATTAAGGGGTGGCCACCAAAATGACAGAGTTACATCCAGTAAACCTACATTTTTTCCCAAATAGTGAACCAAAACCTCATCCTCCTACCAAAGACACTTTTTTAAGAGTGTCCACTTCCCTCAAGTGACTGAAAGACCAACAAAGCGAGAATACAAGAATACAAAAACGTTTTTTTAACGTTACTTTAGATTCCCTCAAAAGGAGAGAAGGAGAACTTCTCTGCTCTTGACTGAGTAAAACATAAGTTCAAAGGAAGTGCTTTCGAAAGCCATTTATATCTGACATCAAAATGAACGCAGTTCTTTGCATGAAACAACAAAAATGAACACCATTACTAATAAATACTTGTGTCGTAAGACACCAGACTGTAGTTATACTGTAGAATTCAAGTGTGCAATTCTGATCGGGGACAAAAAAGAGAAAAAACGTGGAAGGAGAGCAAGGAGAGCAAGTTGTTTATTTTAGAATAGTAAGCTTTAAAGCTACAAATAAAACAGCACTCACAGCATTATGATCAGAAATACTGCCTTTTTTTAGGGAATTGCCCCATACATTGGCTTGAATTTTGCAGTGTATGAAACATTGAAAGGTATTGTATGCGTATTTCGTAATTTTTTAAGGTCTCCAGGAATGTATGTGTTGTAACTGCGTTTGTCACTGAAATCGAAACAACTGCCATTGATGCCGCCAAAAGTGGCTGTTCACAAAAATAAGACAAAAGTGTGATATTACAGACTTTTACTCTAGCTTACTCATTTGTGTTGCATAATTTTATGTTTTGCCTGAAAACAAACTAAGGTATCATGTTTCAAATGTTTGCAAGAAAATTTAGAAAAGTGTAACTATCAAGTTTGGTGTGTCAATGTCTTGATGCAAAGAAATGGCACAGATAAGGTAAAACATGCTAGGTAACTGACAACTCCTTTGACTGGTTCATCACACTCTGCAATAATTTCCTTTCAGTCTCTGATTAATGTGTATTTTTGCTCAGATTTTGTCCTCGGGCATTTCATTGTGAGGGCTCGGGAAGCTGAGTTAAAGAGGATGGATAAGGATAAGGAGCTACCGGTTGTTGTCCGTCTTTTCTGTGGAGGATTGGCTGGTGGTATTTCTCAAACTGGTAAGTCAGGTTTTCCTCAAACTGGTTATTCAAGTATTTGTCAGACTGCTAAGTGGAGTCTGTTTTTTTTTTAACTGGTAAGTAAGTTAACTCACTAACTAGTATGTCGGGTTCTCCTCAAACTGGTAATTTGGATTTTTTTTGTTTGGATTCGGTTAGTCAGGTATTTCTCAGACTGGTAGGTCGAGTACTTCTCAAGCTAGTAAGTCAGCTGAAAAGCTGAGAAGTCGAGGGTTTTCGAACTAGATAGTAAACTGGTAAATCAGGTATTTCTCGTTAGATGAATGTTTGAAGTCAATAAGAAGAATTTTCTGCGTAAATGGACTTTTCTAAATATCCTAAGCATCGAAATTTTTTGAAACTCCGAAAAACACTCGTACCCACTGAAAAACGCTGGTACAACCTAATAGATTTGACTGAGCAGTGAAACCTTTGACCCATTGTTAGGGGGTCACTTTGTATTACCGGACCCTTGGTTGTGGTTTCAATCGCACACCAACACCACATTTTTAAGCTCCCATAAGCAGCCTCTGTGGACGCGTTTTTCTGGTCCCGAGGGTGTCCGCTAGGGAGATCTACTGGACTGTTGTAGGTCAGTCTTATAGACCATTAGTGGACTCGAACTAGCTTGCAAGTGAGGCTAATGCGGGGAGTCTTTTCAAATGCAAATGACATTGATCTCCTTTCAATGATATTACCCCGTATGAGCCTCCATTGCAAGCTAGTTCCAGTCCAATACCGAGCGTGAATACGAGTATGGTCTGTTCAGCACGGCTGCGATTTGTTTTGCTTTTCAGTAACCTATCCATTAGACGTGGTTCGGCGACGCATGCAGATGAAGGGCATCAGTGGAGATTTGTTTGCATATACATCCACCAGACATGCATTCTCTATGATTGTGCAAGTAGAAGGCATCAAGGGGTTATATAAAGGAATGTGGCCAAATTTGCTCAAGGTAACCACAACAGCGTAATCAATATTCTAATGGTGAAAAATTCATCACGGTGCTTTACGGGCAAGGTAGTTAAGCAACACAGGAGTAAGCAACACGCGCAGACGCAGTAAGGTGTTGATAATACTTACGTTTCAGAAAAATTAGAAAGATTTCCTAACAAAAGGCGCTACCTAGCAACAGCTTACTTCGCCTGCATATGTTTCTTATGTTCTCCCGATCCAGAAAACTAGCCTTTGTATGTGATCAGTAACATGTTATCACAATAAGTGAATAAAGATGGTTAATTTTAAGTTCGGTAATGAAATGTGAAAAGTGAACTGATCAACATGACACAAGCGTAAGACAAGGAAACACTGTGAGTCCCCGACAGGAATCGAACCCAAACCCTCCCGAAAACCGGGCGGGCGCTCTATCCATTTGGCAATCCACTGAGCTACGAGAACTGATGGAGAGCAAGGTCATTTAACTGAGTTCATACATCACAAGTTTATATCACAAATTTCGGGATACGAAAATGACCGTCATATTCCGTCGCAATTCACTTTGAATGCAAGCTTACTCGAGACTGTACTGGGAGAGTATTAGCCCTCGGTCTGTTTTGTACGGACCAAGCAGGCGTAGACCGGTATTTTTCAAGTACGGCCACAACGCTTGGTTGATAAGGTATATTTACGTCATGTTACCTAAGCCAGAGTCATACCGCACTATCACCCATGAATCATCGGCTTTCTGCATTCCTTGGGATTGTAACTCACTTTACCTAAACATACATGTCAAAAACGTTTTAGTTTATATTTAGGAGGAACGTTATGCCTCGGAAATTTAAGTTACATACAAATTGCGCTTGAAGCATATACTGATAACAACGATGTGAAGCAGAATACGGTCATGAAATGAATTTCACATCTCTCTGAACCTACTCTTATTAACGACATGAATACAAAACAAGCTCTGGAAATGAAGACTTATAATTCGAAGAAGTTTTTTTTAGGGGCTTATTTCGGAAGGGCGAGGGGGCTCACGTTTTCGGGAGAAGGGAACATGATCGGAATTATCGGTTTGTTGCTGTTCTAATATGTTTACAAGATATTATTAAAGTTGGTTTGTTCCTCCTGCAGGTCGCGCCCCTTGTTGGAATCCAGTTTGTAACTTATGAGATCACTAAAGCCTTCTTGTATGGCCAAGGACTTCAACTGCCTTGGAGATGATGGCAGCTTTATCGAGGCTCATAGGTGGACATCAGTGTGGCACATTCCCTGTGAATACAGTGGCCACTCATCACCCCCCTACCCTCCCCTCAGAAACCCCATGCAAGCTACACCCCCCCCCCCGAAACTCCATACCAGCCTGGAGCGATGACAGACGGCTGTGTGTGGATGCTATTATAGTAAATTTAATACAAAAACTGAGTTTGACCTCAGCTTCAAGAATTTGCCGACTGAAACAAATCAGTTTATATTTCCTAATTCCAATTGCTTATTAATGGTTAAACGATTAAATAAAACGGAGTACATTATTTAAACCGTGTACAGGACGGAAGGAGTTGGAGAACAAGTCACAATTCTCTGTAGAAAAAAAACCTTCACTCCATGTTGTTATCGTTAGCAGCTAGTTCCTTTCAAACACTTACAATTTCTCTATACCTCTATGCCAATGCAGTTGAACTGTTTTATTTATATATATCGAATGACGTAAACCAGTGTTTTCCGCAAGCTTTCTTCCATTTATATCGAATTGATAGCACTTTTTCTAAAACACTTTTATCCAAAATTCATACAGTGAATGATAAATAACGTTTGCTCTCTTAATGAATAATCGTGTGTTGTGTTGTTTAATAAATAAAAGAGGGGAAAAAACAGAACAATAATATCATGATATGTGGAACATGGCGGTGACATAATGTGTTAGAGTAAAAACCCGCGTGTGAGAACGTACATTTTTTGACGTCTGGCAAAATAAGTTGTATTTTGGGGCACTTATTGGCAATTGAAGCTAAGTAGGTTCTTTTTAGGTTCTCAATTTCTACGAAGGAGATAGAGTGGTTGATTACAAGAAAAATAAATAAACCTGGGTTTGGTCAGTATTTATTCACAACTGTATTATGCGAAGCCTGACACAACTGATTTCAGAATGTATATTAGCCTGCGTAGCAGTCTTTTCCGTTTCCTTTCAAGCAAGCGGGAGTCGCGCGAGGGCGCGGGGACAGAGGTAACAAAAAAATGAACTAACTTTGCTCTCGCCCCATCCGTTCGCGCGACTTCCCCTTGGCTCTCGCTTTCTCCCACTTAGAGGAAACGGAAAAGACTGCTACGCAGGCTAAATGTAGTGTTGCCTCTATAACGACAGTTCATAATTTAACTGCAACCCGCATATTAGAACCTGCTTGATCTGGCTTGGTTAAACAAGTTCTTATATTTTTGGGTTCTAAAATAGAAAATGTCTGCCAGCAGGTTCTTAAACCACTAGGTTCTTACATGCGGGTTTTTTACTGTATCGGCTACAGTCAACTCTCGTTATAGCGGACACACTCGTAGACTGCGTGCAGTCTCTCGCTTTCCTGGAAAATCCATGAGGAACAACGCAAAACAAGTAAGCGTGCGAGCGTGACTGTGAGCGTGACGTGCGAGTAGTAGCGATTAGTAGCGCGGGCGTCGGGCTCACAGTCACGCTCGCACGCTTAATTGTTTTGCGTTCTTCCCCATGGATTTTCGAAGAAAAGAGAGACTCTTCGCAGTCTAACACCCTCGGGATCGTCATGTAGTGTCCGTAATAGCAAGACGACCTTTATTTTTGTTGTGAAGTGTGACATAGTTCCTTTTAATTTGTTGTATTCATTTACTTTGACACATTCATACAATATGGGTCTAAATAGTGTACGAAATAGCGAGAGCTAGATAATTGAACTTGTATTTGCGAAGATCTACCCTACTCTTTTCCATTAAGCTAATCATGAGCACCTCCTTTTCATTCGACATTTTCTGTGAGCCAGATCACACAACATGACGAGTTGCTTGCAGGGCGCGCGCGCGGTTTCTTGCACATTGAAGGGGGCTGCTCTCACCGGTTTGCACAACGACCTTCACCCCACTCCTCCTCCCCCCCCCCCCCCCCCAAAAAAAAGGAATCACGTGGATTACAGGCATGCCTTTGCTAATGACTTTTAAGCACTAGATACTTCTTACTATTTTTGCTTCACTCTTCGTCCTTCACGACTTCGTTTTTCTGCTCAACTTTCTTTTCCTCTCCTTCCCTTTTTTACGGACTCCAAAAGGCTATTTATGCAAACACAAAGTGTAACAGAAGAGCAAAAGAAAAGAAAAAAAATAAAGTCTATAGACTAGCAATCTTAAAGCGGCTTTAAGATCTACGTTTTTTTAAGTCATAATGCTACTAATTTACAACAGTAATCAGTAACTAAAAAGATAAGTATTCTACAGAATTTTTTAAGTGATGAATAACAGTTTACAAGGTTAAAGGTTAAAAAAATACGTCCTACGGAGTAAAATAAGGCGTCGAAAGTAAAAGGCGTTTTGGAACAATTTTGATGCCTTGATACCAAAACCGTAGTAACCCTCTGACGGATATAAACAGGTGATATGTGAGTCCGGACCTGTGGTATGACAAGATAACCGTGTGGCATTGATTCATACCGGCTCATGTGTTAAGTGCAAGTGATTTCCTTCTAATGGGAAAGAGCGGTTCTCTCCAAACCATCTTTTACCGAGCTTGTACGAGAAAGAATTCCACAGCCACCTCTCAAGGTCCTTTCGTCAGCATCTCCTCTTGGGTACCACAAATGGCTTCAGGATTGGTTTTTCAGACGTTGCGCATCACACGGTTACAGTCTACCTGATCACAGAGTGAATTCAGCCCTCCAGAACCCACAGATCGTCGATAAATATCGGTCTCGCGAAGCCTGGCTTGGCATGGAAGCTGGTCCTTTCACCTGGTGTTCTCCAACATCCTTATAGCTACATGGTGAGTCGGGCATGCTATTGAAATCATTATGCGTTAATAAAGACTGCCGGACTCACCTCGTCACAATGCTATGGATATCCAAGCTTACCGCTCGATTCCAGTTCACCGATGACCGTCTCCTTTACGTGTAAAACATGGTTGGTAATGCGCAGTTCTTCGTTGGCTTGGCCCTTAGGTTCAGCCTGCATTCCGCTACCTTTATCTTCAGTCAGTTCTCCCAAGGTTGGCACTGGATTCTATATCATAACTCCCTGGGAGGGACTCCCGGGATCATAACCTCACCATAATAACAGCGTTCCTTTTCCTTCTCAGTCCACAACTGCGATGAGTGTCGTTACGGAACCTCACTGAGCACCATCAGTCTAATACGTTGCTTTCCATGAAACATCCCGCTAGCAGTAGAAAAACTCGATAGTGCCAGCACTTCACCGACTATCGCCGTCTCTTGGAACTGAACTCGATACCCTTCCTTCCCGCAGGAAAAGTTCCGCACTTTCAGGACACTGCCCGCAGCTGTGGCCCGTTTCTCACAGGTCCGGAAAAGTTTTCCCGCCCGGAAAGCCATAGCAAAATCTCAAACCTTATGATTACAGAGCTGTTTTATTCACATATCCTTATTATGAAGAGAGGTTCTCTTCATACAAAAAGTTTCAGGCGTATAAACCTCTCTGCTTTTAGATACAGACTAATTGAAAATGGCTTTGCGGGCCCGAAAAGTTTCCAGGGCTTTCGAGAAACGGGCCCCTGGTCTAACAGACGTATCTGTCCGCACCGCGGACAAATGCAAGCCACAAACAAATGTCGGTCCAGACAGGAAAAGGGCTAATTAGTGTCAACAAGTTTTTTTTTCTTGAGGCCGTCCATTAGTTTGAAGGGGTTTTTCTACACGGTTTCAATTAGTTCCACGCGATGTACGGGCTTCCGAGTAAATAGACCAATTAGGTTGACATAACAGACGTGGGGCATATGATACGCCAATTAACATGTCCTGGTCGGCGCTGGACAAGAATCTTCCTCACCGATAAATCTTGTTGGTAATTGTACCTGTGGGATGTCACTTTGGCTCAGTGAGTGCACGGTCCACAGCCTGCAACATAGGCATGCTTTGGTGGCGTACGCGTTACCACTGACCCGAATTGGCACAACTTGCAGCCGCTTGCGCATGCTCAGATTCCTCGTTACCACTTGCAGCACTATGAATTTTTGCAAATAAACCAAATCAACATCTCAGTTGAGCATGCTCAGTAAGATTTGTTTTCTGTTTAGGCCACAAGTCTCTGGATACAACTTTAATTTTATTTATATGGATATATACTGAGGCTTAACTTATGAGAATACGCTTTTGGTTAGATCATAGTTTTCTAACACTTCTTAATATCTGTTGTCATAATACCTTATTATATGAAATTTTCGCGACACGTTAATTTCGCGAAATTCGCGATTTAAAAAAATCGCGAAATTTAAGTGACGCGAAAATTAAATGTCGCGAAATTAACATGATGCGAAAATTAAGTGACTCGCATTACTACTGCTTTCCGTCTCCACTCCAGGTAGCACTTCTTTTGTACAATCCTCAAACTGTCCATTTACCGGCTCCTTGTAGTGCTGTTCCACTAGTTGCTTAAACCTTTCAATTGCCTTGTAGACACTGTGAGAACATCTTTCTTGTTACTGTTTACATAATCAGTTGCGTTTCTGTTTATTTGGACGTTGTTGATTAAGTTGTTTGATCGAATTCAGGGACATCTTAACAAACATTGACAAAGAAATATAGTGTGTCTCACTCAAAAACGCGAAATTAAAGTGAGTCCAAATGCAAAATTTTCGCAAAATCGCGAAATTAAGGTGTCGCGAATATGCGAACCTCAAAATCGCGAAATTAAGGTGTCGCGAAAATTTCATGTAATAAGGTAGGACAGATGTTTCGCGTGAACTAGTCGTTCCAAAAAATGAGACTACCTTTGCTCTTCAAGATAGCCCCAGTAGAGTGTTTATTATTAATTCCAGTCAAATTCCGTTATATCAGTGTTTTCTCGCCTAGCCGATCACGTGGAGCCACCGGTTACGTCCCTTGGCAGAAGTCGGCTCGTCCAACTTCGATTTTGAGCAGCCTTTACTTTGTTTGAGAAGAAATTGGTCGGGATTAATGTTAAAGGAGAGGCAATGATATGGATACATGCATGATAACGGCGACATGGAAATAGGAATCAGTTTTGGTCTTTCAATCGCAGGTAGGAGTCTTCCTGATATACTTTACCCGAGGTATCGAAGAAGTGAAATGGAGGATGGACAAAACAGCAAGACAGAGCATCAGTGGAACAAAGAATTAGTACGTTTTCATGCTTTATGAGTAACTACAACAATATCAGATAATGTTATTAGTGACTTTGAAATGAATGATCCGTGCGCGCGCGCATTTGAATATTCACTTCAAGTGTTCCAAGAATAAATCATTTGGATTACAGATCATCAGACACTATCAATAAACGATCAGTAATTCAAATATAATTGATTACTTTGGAGCGCTTGTGTTCACAATTATGAATGGAGTACAACTACTCCCCTAACCAACTAATGAAACGTAAATGCCGCCTCTCTACTAAAGCCTAAGAACTTAAGGCCCTTTGTCTACCAGAGCAAGACTGAATGTAGATCAGAAATGTTAACCGCCTTCCTTTATTTTTTTATACAGCCATTTCTGTTCCGGTTTCTATCTTGAGAGTTGAAGTGGGGTTCAGCCTAAGTTTTCAAGTGAGTAGTCAGCTACGTTTTCCTTGGGATCCGAATTCAGTCAATCACGTCAGGCTAGCGGCAGAGGTAAATATTTTCTGATTTCCCTATTCCCCGTCTTATGTGATGCTAAAAAGCAAAAGCTTTAGCGCTTTGCTCGGAAGAAAGGAATAGCACTCCAGACGCATCTGCTTCTTTTCAGCTATGGTGCAATTCCAAGGGACATCGTTCAAAATATAGTCTAACCTCAGAATGCGCTCGTGTGCGACCCCCTCCCATTAGCGACCGCATAACCTGCGATCAGGCGTTTTTTTCCCTTAGTCTCCCAAACAAAAGGGAAGGACCGCCTGATCGCAGGTTAGCGACCACATATCCAAAACACCAAATTTTTCCCAGTCAAAGCTTTACAGTTGGAGCCTCTCGTAAACGACCACCTCTTGCAAGCGACCGCGAGCCCACTTTTTAGGATGACGGTTTTAGAATTTCCCATTTTTTTAACGTCTTCTAAGCTACAATCCGATACAATGGTCTGATCTCTGTGTTCACTGTATGTACTACGCTACTCAGAGTATGAAAAGAACTCTCGAAACAAAATGGATTTACCGATAGATATCGTCACCTAAAAATTTCACGCAATATATTCTCTCCAAAAAGTATGTGTCCGGACTTCTCCTGGTAAAAGAGCTCCTGTAGTTCGACTCTTGTAAGCGAGAGGTGATCGCTTACGGGAGGTTCGACTGTGTAAAAGGGGTTTCCCCTCTTTATTGCTCCTCCCATTCACTTCCCCTGCACATTACCACTGAATAGCGGTATTCTCTGGCTGCCACTATCGTTGGTAAGTAAGTGAGTAAGTAACAACTTTATTTACAGAGGGTACCACATAACAGTAAAAAGCTGACGAACCAGGGCCCTCTATCCTAAGTTAAAAATTAAAAACTATTTACACTTATAAGATAATAAAAATTGCAAAATGGAAGCAGTTAAGGTTATCTTTCAATTACGGAGAGTGGCTACTAAAAACAAAACGATGTGACCCTCACATTGTTAGATTGATCGTTCTGCCGAAGTCACAGCGAGCATTGAAGGATACGTGTCAGCATACGCTATCAGCGGAGGCGCATACGGAGATGGCATGTTAGTACGCGTTAGTCTGCCCGTGGTACTCTCCTACCGTGCCAAGAGTTACCCTGTGAACAAGCTGTGTGTAGACCTGTCCGTCCGCCTAACCGCTCTGGAGGTTAGTGCCGGCTTTTTCTATCAGTGGTGGGGTTGGCACTGGGTTCTCCAAAACTTTTGAAATTAGCCAGTCATGCAGTGAGCCCTCACCTCACGAGCCTTTTGCGATGGAGCATCCACCACGAAACTGCGTACGAGGGTTGGAAACTTGCAAGGGTGTCCCCGATTTTCAAAAAGGATGACAGCACCGATCCAGGAAATTATCGTCCGGTCTCTATTTTGTCGGTTCCAAGCAAGCTGCTCGAATCTGAAATCAATACCGCCAACGAAAAATATAGGGCCATAAAATACTAAATTTAAGCTGTTGAAATGAAAAGGAGAACTTAAATATCATACAATTAATTTGCCTGTTTAAACAAAAGTTCAAAGGAGAGGTCAGGGAGTTGTAATGACTGGAGTATTTTGTGCCACTTCTGTCACTTCTACCAAGTACTAAACAATGATTGAATAACAAGGTGCTTTTCTCTCCTTTGAGACCTAAATATTGGCGTAAAGTTAAAACTTGTGAGGCTGGTATTAGATAAACAGAGACGAAAATTGTTGAACACTATTCCAAAAGGCTTCTGTGATCGATCGGGCATTCCCAGAAAAGATGAATTAACCTTTCCTGTGCTGTTTGAGTTTATGGAATGAAATATGACAAACTCTACGTACAAACAAAACTGTGCCGAATTAACTCTGTATGGGCACGTAACTTTTGCGTTTCTAAATTAAAAACAAGGATACAGTAAAAAACCCGCGTATAAAGAACCTAAGTTTTTTGGAGCTAGGCTAAGGTTCTTAGCCTATAAAAATAGTGCTAACTGGAAAATTAGGCTATTAAGGTTCTTAAACAAGTTCGTATTTTTAAAAATTAACAAGGTTTTTGTCATTGGTGGGTGTGGCCTATTTTTGGTATTGCATACATAATATATGTTATAAAAATTCCTTTAATTCAAGCATGTTAAAGTCATTTATGAACTTTATATAAAGCTACGCAAGTTACGCTGAACAAAAACAACATTAAAACATGGCGCTGCATTGCCGCTGGGCCAAACATGGTACTTGTGTATTCAGTGTTTGACTGAATTTCTCAAAATAAGAACCTGCTTCAAACTTGTAGGCTAAAACAGGTTCTTGTGTAAAAGGGATCTAAATGCACAATCTTAGCCTAGCAGGTTCTCATACGCAGGTTTTTACTGCAATCATCATTAACCAGACAACTTAAAGAGAGAAAATGTTACAGTTATTGTACGTATTTTTTAAATTTAAGCTACTGCCATTGTCAATTCAATCTGAGCAATATCTAGCATACAAGTTCTACCAATTTTTCTACTTCTAAATGGACTTTATTGCATTAAACTTGAAGACATTGATTAAGGGCTGATTAAATTTGTTTGTTCAAGGTACATCTCTGTTTTGTATTCTTGCAGCATTTTTACACAACTTAACAGACCGAGATGAACCTTATTCTTTGTGTTCCTTTTCTCTACCAAAACTATTGAAGTTTGTTATAAATGCTATATGTGATGGCAATTTTAAATTTCATTCTAGTACAAAATTTAACCCCTGAAATTGTTTTTTTCAATAGAAGATGTAATGTTCTAAAGTAAATCTTCAAAATTTTGATTAATGAAAGACAAGTTGTTTCTCGTTTCATTAACGAAGTTGTTTGTAAATGGAGGAAGGGTACAGCAAAGCTTATGAGAAACGGCACTAGTCAGAAGTTACTATGTACGGGGACGACGATCGAAACGGCCCCTTTCGTTTTACACTGTTCAATCTAAGTTAATCCTTTCTATTTCTACGAGTTATGTTAGGGTTCCAAAGCAACCTAGTCAAGTTTCCTAACTGAAGTGCCTTACGGTTTCAGCCAGAGTGCTGTTAATTACATCGGTGAGTATTTAGTGTGCTTTCGATTGAGCATATTCCAGAAAAAAGAATACGCAATGTTTTATTTACAAATTTCTTCTTGCGTGATTTTTGGACCATTTAAACTCTACATACATCGAAATATTTCATTTTAAGCAGATTTGTAGGTGCTGCAATACAAAGAATACTATATAAAAGCAAGTGATTTCTAGAACGTTTCTTCCACATTTACTTATTTCGAAATACGATCAATCGAAAACGCACAGGCCCTTGGTTCCTTTTGTGGGTACAGAGGCACAGATTACGTACAACAAAAGAAACAATACAACCAAACAATGAAGTTCCCAGGAGAAGTCTATCAGTGTTTCGTTCCTTCGCTTCTCTTGTGACGACGGTACCTCCAGAAAGACCCAGACCCTTAATCATCCCTATTCTTAGTGCTATAGGTTATTTATGGTAAGCGACGGCACAAACTGCTTTATGAGACTTCCAGTCTTTTTTCTGGCAGTCTTTTGAGCAGTAATGCACGCTTTTACAACGTCCGCATGTTAGCAATTTGACGTTCTCTTTATGGCATGTTTTACACATTCCCAAAAAATTTACTCTTGGGAGATTCCTAAAGGCTCTTGGGTCATTTGAAATAATCATGGCCATTGATTGCCCTGTCGTGATTGGTACATGGGTCCTTGCAGTAGAATGACGAATTGACCGATTAAGTCTTTCGCGCGCACCAGGCAGATCAAAGTTTGTCGGGTCAAATGTCTGTGAGCTTTTAATCTGCAACAATCGCCTGCCTTCCTTCTTGTAGCTCTCGTGGATAGAGACAGATTGTAGCCATTTGATAGCAAGGTTGAAAGCATCAATTCCATATATCTCTTGTTCAAATGGGCCATCCGTTACCAAATGACTCTCAGGTGGACTGATGCCCGTCCCTCCGATAAGCTCCACAGTATCTTCCTGGCCAATTTGCAAAAGTTTGAGCTGTAACGTTAAGGGTATTGTAAGGTTATGCTGGTAGTATAGAGTGTGGCCGACCTCCTGCAAAAAGTCTACGAGACAAACATCCCCATCGTCAATAATTTCCGCATTGGTGGCTTCGTCGTTGGATGTCATCATCATCCCAGTGTAATCGTCTTGATAGGGTATTGTGAACACAATGTCTTTAAAGTTTGACAAGGGTCGGCGCCCAGAGGGATAGCACGTGTGCGGGAGGTAGTACATGTATTTTAAAGGCATTACCTTTGGATCCCAGTCGAAGACAGGACACAGAACGCGGGTTTGGAACATGCGCAGATTCATATTTGATGGGACCCTAATGTCGCGGTAAATAGGCACAGATGACCGTAGAACAGAAACACGAACCAGAAAGCTAGTCTTCTCAAGCGACAACGCAATGCGAGGCGATTGTCTGTTTTCTTTAATGTTCTTCAAAACGGCTTCCTGTAAGGGCCTTAATTTTGTAGATTTTTTGACTGACGACATAGCTTTCATCATACCTTGAAACATAAGCTCGGCTCTGTCTCTAAATAGCAGGTAGGCGATCGGACGTCTCATGGTTGCTTCAGCAGGCATTGGATCGCTCGTGACTTTATACTGTTCTGGATATTCTTGATACCAGTCATAGCTGTCATCGCTTTCGTCGCCACTATCTTCGTCGCTGTCATCGTCGCTTTCGGGATCTCTTCGGCTCTTTTTTCCCTCTATTTCGGGGGTTTCCTCTTCGGGCGGCCACGATGGCATATCCCTTCCATCCTCTTGGCACCAATGCTGAAAATTCAAATATTCCTCTTCGTTTTCTGCATCAAACTCAGCTGGGTAGACTAATATTCTACCCTGGCTGTTTTCTTGATCCTAAAGCCGAACGAAAGCAAAACATCGTGAAAACAACTCTTCAGTTTCAAATGTGGGTTGTGTGATAAGCGATCATGATTCTATATTACGTTTTTAATCGTTATATTGATATCTTGGGGCTATAAATTGTAAATATGGTTTCAGTTTTAAAAATATATACACTACTGAGCCTTTGTCTTGCTTCCCCCCCTTTTAAGGAGGAATGATAATGGTAGTATGCACAAATATTTACAGTATATAAGAGGAATAAAAACTACAAAGTAACATAAACAAGAAGAACATAAAAACCTTTCTCGTCAAAATCATTTACGTCGACAAAAACAGTAAAAAGTAAACCAAAAAACAAGAAATGACGGAACCCGTAGCTTAACGTATACCCTAAATAACTTTTTTCTCATCTTGAAAACGATGACGAGAAGGAAAACTACCGGCCAGGTGCACGTGGCAAGACTAGAATATTTTTATAACAGAGCTTTAGCGCACGAAGCGCGCCAGTGAAGCACCATGGGTAAGGAAAATTGGTAAACAATCTAGCCGAGAAATTTTGGTTGACGTCATCGTTGAGCGAACGAGCGTCCTTTCGTCCGTACAGCCTCTCGGGAAGGGGGAGGGGCGTCTCAGAGTAACCCGAACGGGGGAGCTCAAGAATGTCCTCTTTCTTGGCAGGATTTGTATATGTAACAGGACTATATGCTGTCCAATTTGGAAATAATTGGAAGAGAAAAATTCCTAGGACTGCCAAATTGGACGAGGCCGTAGGCCGAGTCCAATTTGGCAATCAGAGGATAGCATCCAAAAACAGATGAACAAGGCAAATATCAAGCCTCAAGTTTTCTCACTTCGCTTCGCTCAGCACGCCACAGGGTCCTTGTGCATGTTTGAGTGTTCTTGATCTCTCAGTATTCTCCGTCATCTCGAGTAAATCAGTAGGATCTATCTCGGGAAACCTAGCTGAAGACTCCATTTGAAAGTTTGAGACGTTAAAAAGGTGGACAGAAAAGTTGGGAAATTCCGCCATTATCAAAACATAATAAACAATTATTGGATGTGGTTTTTGTCATATCCGGAATAATCAAGGTCGAAGTAAGTGTTATCAGCCGAAGCCGAAGGCTGAGGCTGTCAGCACTAACCGAGACCTTGATTATTTCGGATATCACAAAAATCGAATCTCATAATTGTTTTATTATACACTGTTTTAAAGAAAATAACGGCAAACGCATTATCGCACGGAACACAGTTTGTTTTCGACAAGCCATGTTCTTACATGAACTTGGCATTGCTCTGGGAAATCTTGCCTTGCGTGTGCAACCTACGGATTATTCACTAATCTGCTAGCAGATTAGTGAATAATCTGTAGGTTGCGCTGTTTCCCAGAATTAACTGTAGGCTTTTAGCCAATCAGAAGACAGATGATGACTGCAATGTCTTATAAAAACTATTATAGCACCCACGCTTGTTGTATACGAAATGATTATAGTCAACTCAAAGCTACATGCCTCGTTGGCTATCCATTGTCTCATATCCAACCTGCACTCATGGAATAACTGTTAATTATTTTCGGGCTTCATAAAACGAGCTAGGCTTTCTTGGGAATCCACTCAATTTAGAGCTACTGTGGTTATGCTTTGATATGGTGTGAGCTTGTATTTTGTGGTCTAAATGAAGCTAAAATATTATTGATTGAATGATTGACTGTTTGATTGACTGATTGATTGATTGATTGATTGATTGATTGATTGATTGATTGATTGATTGATTGATTGAGTGAGTGAGTGAGTGAGTGAGTGAGTGAGTGGGTGAGTGATTGATTGATTGAAAGATACCTACACTCCAGTAACAAATATCTCATCTCATCAACTAGCACAAAAAATGGCAAATGCTCCGCAATTAACCGATTGCCTACATTTTAAAGGGCTTGCTTTGAAGCAGGAAATAATACAATGAATGTATAATATAATGAATCAGTTAATCTTTTGCTGATTTTGCTGACTTTCACAAATAGTGTGCTAAACCCTTAAGAAAAATTCATATTTCTTGTTTTGTTTTTTTTTTTAAGTTTGGCTTGGGATATATCTATCAAGGCCTATTAATCTTTTTAGTTATAAGCTGAAGCAGTAAGTTTCGATTGCTCGCAAATTAGCAAATACATTTACAATACAGCAGCATCTCATTGTTATAATAAGAGACAAGCTTGTCTCTTATTATAACACTGTAGGACAAAATTTTCAAAATTTGCCAAAATCTCGTTTAAACTCTCCAGGATGAGAAAAATTGACATCATTGAATGTTCACGAGTCTTTCTTCGGTAAATTACCCACACATTGAACGAATTTAATGTCAACCCCTGATCTCCATACAAACTCTTATATTTTAGCTACAGTTCCCCACACAACCTCTTCTGTTACGCTTGGGTGACCTGTGATGTCACGCACCGCCATAACTCTGAAATTCAGAATGTGCTTGTTTCCTGATGAAGCAAGCTATTATGCTGAAAACTTGTTAACAGATATAAATTTACCCCCTCTTATGCTTAAATATGGGGATAAAATCTTTCATTGGTGGCTCTTCAGTTTTGGATTTTAGAAAACGATGCAAATGTGTGGAAACAAAGAATTCATACTTGAGTCCTAGATTGAATGTTTTTTTGTTTTTTTTTTTTCAGCATGAACGTCTCAATATTAATTTTATTTCAAACCAGTTAGAACCCAGAAGTTCACTAAATAACTTAATTATTTAAGTGTCTTTTGCCTGTAAGGCGTACATATTAGCTTTACACAACTTCACACAAGGGTATACTAGCAACTTTAAATTTTTTTTTTTTGGGGGGGGGGGGGGTGGGAGGCGGAGAGATATGGTAGAGATTTAGGAACTGAGTATATTTTAACTGCTCGATTTCACTCATACCCGCAAAAAATGTACAGAATTATTTCATGAGGGAGTCCCCGTGTTAACTAATAAGGGATATAATGATCAATTAAAATGTTGTCTTTCCACCACACAACGTCATAACTTTGTGAATATTTGATAGATTTCTATGAATTTTTGCCATGAAAATTGTCTTGTGAAGATCTCTTCATTGAAGCCACAAAATTGT
This sequence comes from Orbicella faveolata, assembly GCF_042242905.1. Lineage (NCBI taxonomy): Eukaryota > Metazoa > Cnidaria > Anthozoa > Scleractinia > Merulinidae > Orbicella > Orbicella faveolata. Next base: position 26,183,750 of record NW_028301563.1, read on the forward strand.
GACCCCCTCCTGTCTAAGACATGGTTGACCACCCCGACAAGTTTTTAGTTCCTTTTTTGGGATGCAAATGGAATGCAGGACTTGTTTCATACCAAGCTATGCACTAAGAACTGCTAAATAAGCTATAGTTTAGGGGTATACCTAATATAGTAGAAGGTTGATACTTTTTTGAAGTCATTTATTTTCGCATTTTGAAGCAATTTCTTTCAGAATGTCTACTTCCTTCCGCACACCCCCACCCAACTTTTCTGGAAGTACCCCCCCCCCCCCCCTGGGCCAATTACCAGGGGCCGAGGGCAAATCCCCTACCCCGCACGCGCCGATCATTAGATTTGGCAAGATTTTCTCATTTCAATATTGATAATGAAAAAGTCACCCATTAATTTTTTGGACTAGTGCAATCTTTTCAGTATGACCGAACGACGACAATCATTGCACCTTTTCAAATTTTATTGAAACATATGGTTAAGTGATAGGACATGCACTCTTACTGGGATGGGACTCAAGTGTTGGTGCCCGGGAAGTACTCCCTTATATGAGCTATGTAGGTATGGGCGGTCCCAAAGGGTCGGTTTTTCAGCCGTTTTGGTCATAAATGGGGCATAATTATCAACTTCTTTCAACACTTAACCATATTTTTCGCGAGGCGGAGAAATCAAAGACAAACTATTTTTATGGCCAATAATTCTGGTGTCGTCAGAAAAAATGGGAAGCTTAGTAGTCCTATAAACACAAAGTGAGAAATCGGCCTCTCAACATCTGCACGCGCTTCGATATGGACGTTTTTTGGAAGGTTTCTTGGTCCCATCTTTTGAATTTCTTCCATTGTGTTTTCTATGAAAAAGGAACGGCTGATAATGGGAAAGGAAAAGTGAATTTTAGGTCCATGTCTGCTTCCTCCGCCCTCATGTGTTAGCAACTCGTTATATTTTCCAAGGAAAGGTAGATAACCTCCCAGTAGTCTTGGCAGTAGTACAGGATTCAGTTGCCATTAAATGGTAAATGAAAACTTACGATTTTCTTCTTCTCCTAGTGCTACCTCTACGGCAGAATTTATTGAAGGGTCGGGACGACGGCTACAGTTAATTTCTGCAGACCGGCGCCATTATTTACTTTTGGAGTCTCGTAAGTCTTGAGAATTGATCAACTTTAACACAACCTTCACCTCAAAACTGGATCTAGAGTGTACACGAGTATTAAAGGAAGCTATTTGCCACTACTCAGAAGGTCAACAAACGAACCTGAACGGAAGAAGATGTATTTTCACCGGGTGCTAGGGTTATGCAAACGAGCTTTGACACGAGCAATAGCTATGTAAACACACTGACTGTGGCAGATTTTAATCTGTTCTCGCGTGCAATCCAAGGAGATACCCACCGGTTTGAACTTATAGAACGGTTGATTAAGACACGAAATTTACTGTGATGTGCTTTTTAGGCTTCATTTAGACCCAACTTTTGAGATTTTCCCCGTCAAATTTGGCTAAATTTAAGTAGATGATCAAAGGCCTCGGAGTAGGGTGTCTTCCAGCCTCGCTGGTAAGCTTAGAATTTTTCAAAAAGTTTCCATATTTCATCAGTCAAAGTAATGAATGTACCTTAAAATTCGTATGAAAACGAAATTCCGTGAGCTGCATTTTAGGCGACGTAGCACGCTTCACAAAATCGGTGAATTTTACCTTTCTGATCACGGTCGGCAACCTCAGTTCGGCCAAAATTCAATTTTGGCTCGTAGCAAAGCAAAAATACGGAATTCGAAAATAATAAATTGCTTTTTTATATGTGTCAAACCCTTTTCATTGACAAAAAATGAAGGAAAATTATTTTTGGTCCCGAAGTCGAGTGGACCGCTATTAGCGGGACTGCCACTTAAAACGACTGAAAAGTAGGGTCAAATCCAGGGAAATGGGACTTGGTTTGAGTTAGCGGGGGAGTTTGAGTTTGGATTTATATAACGAACGTTCAAAGAGATCTAGAGAGTGCTTACCAGCTAAAAGCGATTGACTTATGTCGACCATGGCTTGAAAAATTCATTCCACAAAAAAAAGGCATGGGAGGGGGGAGTGTATTCTCTGGTTCCCCTGAAATCTGCCCATGAATTAAGACTCTTGAACCTTCTGGGATAAACAGGCGTGACAAAATTTAACATATTTATATTTTTTAATGTATCCACTTTAGTATATGTTTCCTTTTTCTCTATTTTTATCAACCAATCATGTCACATATTAACTTTAGTATCATTTCCTTTCCCCTTAGGGCAGATCATCGGTGCCACGCCCAAGATGCATGCAACCGGGCTGCTAGGTCAGCGATAGTTTTTTAAAGAAAATTCAAAATGGGGGAGGAAGACATTCACACTCAACTGACGTGGGTGTTTGAGGTAAAGAATTTTTACAAGATTAGTATTGATTGTTGCATGGTCTTTACTCGTGCACTTTTTGGATTTGATTGGGGACAAAGTTATTTAGCAACATTGGTTACACCGCAAAATTGTATAAAAATGCTTAGAGGTACATTTTTTGCATATTTTTGCATCAAATCAAATGAAGGAAGAGAGCAACAAAAAATTTTTGTTTTTTTGAGCAATTTTTGTTACAAAAGCAACTTTTGACTATTTTAACAACTTTTTTAAAAATTGCGGGCAACTTTTTGAGAAATCTCGAGCAACTTGTGGAAAGCCCTAGCTTTTCTCATTTGCATTATAGTGTAATCAAAAGCCAGGTGCTGAAATTACAATTGTCCAAAATTTGCCTTTACATAATATTGGATTATTTAATTATTAACAACATCCAAATAAATAACTGTGGAGCTCCACTTTTAGGATTGGTTAAATCTATATATTATATACCTTATGATCTTGAGCATTCTGCAGTTTGTCTTTGACATCCAATTCCTTAGTGTTGGCTCCTTTCCTTTCACTCATGCTACATATATCAGGACATATTCATCTTTAGTTAGCTTTTCTGCCATTGCCTGCAAAAGTGAAATGTCACATCTTAACCCTATGTGCTCCAGGCAACTGAACAGCACCCACAATTAAATAAATCAAGACAAACCAGTCAACCCCCTAGCCTCCAAGGTTTGAAATAATTTTCTGACTGGCACCAATTATTAGTTGGGCAGTCGAATCTATTTTTGCTCGGTCAAGAAACAATTTTGGCCAGACAAATGGTTGAATATCAAGCAAGTGCATTTAGTGAGCTTTCATTGTAGAGGTAGCTCATATTCAGTGCAAAAAGTACAGAATTACACAGCACTGATCCACAATGTTCAATAAAATTGATATCATTACACTTTTACGTCCCACTATCACTTCCTTTTGCTACTTAACTATTCAATTTTTATTCAAGCTTAAGTGATTCACGCAAACTAAGTTGTCATTGTTAATTTCACCTTAATCTAGTAAAGGCCTTAAGTTTTATGATACCACATCAAGAGCCGTCTGTTTCACTTTCCACATTAGGCTGCAACATTACAATATGGATTAAAGTCAAACCTCCCCACAACAATCACCTTAGGGACGGTCAAGGAAAGTTGCCGTTGTAGAGAGGTGGCCATCATGTGGAGGTAGGGGTGTAAGATGACACCTTTTTTTTTCAGGGTTGCAACATTTTTTGTCTTTAAAAATACTTGATTTAGCATATAAATACATAACACTATCAAAATATATCTATAAAACAGAAACTAAACAGAAGCAGAGACTAAAGACACCCTAAAAAATGAGGTTTTGTCAGTCGTTGAACTGGCCATTGATGAAAGGTTATTTTTGGCAGTTGGGACAGGCTTTAAAGGGCATTACCATTGTGGAGAGGTGGTCATTGTAGAGAGGGTAAAATCAGACTGAATGTATGGACTGTCTGCCAGGATAAAATAGTTGCAATGGCTGTGTAGAGAGGTAGTCATTAGTAAAAATTTTATTGCATTAGCATACACACCGATAGACACGCTACTCTGGAAGACCCATCTTTCGTTTGCTTTCTTTTTCTTGCAAACACGATTAATGTACAACTTAATGAAGAACAAGCTCTGAATCAAATTTTCCTTTGAAGTGTAATCAACCACACAAAATGTCTGGTCATCCAACCATTTGATCACACAAAACCAATTTTTGACCGGACAATGTCCATTGACTGACCGTTATTTCAAGCCCTGCCCCTCATCCAAAAAAGTGAACACGAAAAAATCACACTGAGAAATTAGAAGGAGCAGACTGCAGAAGTGTTTGAGTGCCAACGACACTTGAGAGAAAGTACCCTGTGATTAAAATTTTTCAGAACTCGTGTAGGTTGTCCTAATTGACTTCTGATGACAGTTTGTCTTTACCTAAACTTTGTTCCCTTTTCTCTCTGTTGAGTATGAAAGCAGACCTTATTTCATGTGGCACTGAGTATTCTATGTTTATATGCGCAACCACAATAGAAAATCAAAGCAAGTCTCTTACAGCTGTTAATGCCGTTAGTTGTCCCCGCTGTCATCATCATTGATGTCGTCGTTGTTATCATCACCATTATCATATTTGAGACAGGCTCCTTTCGAACTGTACTGACTAAAAACTGAATTTCATAGAGGGGGAGGGGTGATATAAATGGAAAGTAAAAGAATGTCTTGACAGGCCTTAATTGTGACCTCAAGTTCACTTCAAATTTTAATACAGTGAAACCTGTATCAAGCAGACCCCATATTAAGCGGACACCCTCTGTTAAGTGGCCACTAGCTGAATTCCCAAATTTTTTTCCCCACATGTACTGTAAAATAAACCTGCATTCAACGGACACCTCTCTTAACTGGACTCAGGCACCAATATTAAGCCAGTTTGTTGCACAAAACCTGCAATAAGCAGACACTTCAAGGGCTTTTTACTACTTAAGGTTTAGCTGTGACTCCTTTAACATTGTTCAGCAATGTCATTATAAAGTTAAGTGATTATTCCAGATTGATGCATTGATTGACTGGACATTGTACTATGAGCAGTCTTAGCTGGTCTTTGATCTTACACTGTGTTACCCTGTGTTACAAAAGAGTTAATAATTAACTATTATTGCACAACATATTTGAAACTGTTTTGAGCGGACACCCTGTTTTAAGCAGACACTTGTGAGGGTCCCAAGGGTGTCCGCTTAACACAAGTTTCACTGTATCATTAAAGCTGAATGTACTTTTGATGTAATATATCTCAAAGCCGTTGTAATGAATTGTCTCTAACCTGATTCAATTTTCATTGCAGTATAGTATTCGTATTTAATTTATTCACCTTTTATTTAACATTTATATCTATGGGCATTCGTAGGCATATGAGCTGGGTGGTGAGGGACAAGGGGGCTGCAGTCTCCCCAGCTACAGAAATTGTATAATTTTTCAGGCAAAACCTTCATGATTTGGGCAACCACACTTGAGAGATGCATTACAAAATAATGCTGTTGGCAAGATTTCCAAATCTCATAAAAACGTTTCTACTTTTTATGAATCTCTGTGTGATTAGACGCCCAACCTGGAGTCTGTAGGCCATCAAGTGGTTTCTTATGAAAGTTGGCACCTTAAAAAGTGGGGGGAGGGGGGGGGGGGGGCTTTACCTGAACTTCTCTAAAACTTTGGAGTTTTTGTTTTTACCGGGATTTGACTATTAAGGTATTGGAATTTTATTTTGAGAAGCATTGCTCCCTGTAAGTTCAAAGCTCGTTTTCTCAAAACGAGTTATTTTTGCCTTTGAGAAAGATATCTCAAGAAGGATTTAAGCTTTTGACCTCAAATTTTCAGGATTCCTAGATCTCAGATCTCACTGTGTTAATTGATATGAATGAGGGATTTGCTGAAGAATTCTTAGGATAAAAGTTATCAAAATAAATGTTTCACAATTTAGATTGCAAACTTTAGATGGTTGTCAGTCAGCTCCGCATTTTCAAAGTCTTGCAAATTCCCTGATTCATTTCAGCTGATCATTTGTTTACTTTAGAATACAAGTAAAAAGATGTGTTTTTCTGTAAATTGTAAATAAAAATCTTTTTTCAAGCACATAGGGGTCATGCACAGCATGTGATACTTTGAGAGCCCGGTGTCATGTTACAATATAATTGACACAGCTTGGAAAGATACATTTTTGTAATTTGCAAGCATCTGGCTTTTCAGTGATATATAGTTAAGTTATGGTTTTGATGAAAATCAGGGTTGTGACAACTACAAAAACGGGCATATTTTAGGTAAAGCCCAGGAGTACAGTGTAAAGTGTAGCATTAATGTATCTGCTGCTGATCTTACCAGTAAGTATTGTTTTCGCACTGAACATATCATGGTTATCAGTCGGGACAGCAGCATTTCCTTTCCTTTCTGGCCTTTCCTTTTAGATTTCAAGGTTTGTAAGCTACTTTCTCTGACATTTGCCTAATACAAAGAAGGACTTAGACTGATGATATGAGTGACCTGGGGTTTTCTGTTAGCTACAGATCGGTTAAATGTGTATGGTGAAAATCCACGATAAAGATATCATTTCCTTTCCCAATTTCATTTTCCATCAAAAAAAGGACAAAAATCAAAGCGAACGAAGACCAAGACTTTTGTTTTTGTGGAAGCTCTGAAAAGAGCCATTTGGAATGTCTTACACCTGCTTTCAGTGTTATGTCCGTAGGCGACATCTTTCGACATACCATCTTTTGACATGCTATGTAAACAGTTGCAAGACCGTTTAACTCAGGGAAACTGGTAAGTTTTCCGGTTATCAGCTGAGCAAATGACAAATAAATGATAATTACTGACCTCAAATGAATGAAGAAGATCATGGACTTTGCATGTTTCCTGATTTACAGCTTAATTCAGACAAAGCCAGAGTGGTCGATTGGCTCTAAATAGTGACTTCCTGTACAATTGGGCCACTACTGATCAGTTAATAGTTGAAAGATATAAACATCCAAAACAGTCGATTTATCTCTCACAGCTGAATGACTTCTTGATACTCCTAGCCTTAGTCTGATGTCAAATCCATTTTTCACAACTAAATGTTGAGTTCCAGTGTAAAGAGGTCAGTTGTGCTTACATTTTTGATGTAGGCCTGGTTACACAGCATGTCAAGAGATGGCATGTCAAAAGACAGTCACTTTGCACATACCACTGAAAGTTGGTGTAAAAAGGGGTGTTTCAAATTTTGTCTTGAATTTTTCTGTGGAGGTGTACTTCTCTAGTATGTCCATGTTGTGTACCATCTTGTTTACATGGCTTCTGAATTCATGGAAGGCTTGCAGTGTATGCTGCACAAGGGTGCATCCAGGATTTTTCCTAGGAGGGGGTGCACCATTAAGGAATGGCATAAATGACTGGTGAGGTAACCAAATTTTAAACGCGAATACCAAGAAGAAGGTTTCATCTCAGGGGAGGGGGTGTGTGCACCCCCCGCACCCTCCCCCCTAGATCCACCCCTGCTGCAAGTCTGCCATGGCCAAAACAAGACTCTCAAAGGGGCAGGTATGTTTTGCAGGTTGCAGGTTGCAGGTTTAAGTCTACTTAGCACTTCCGTTAGCCTGAATAGCACTCCAGTTAACCTAAATTAGCTTAGGTTGCTTGCCAAGTCCCAAGGTGCCTGTGCGCCTATGTGGGCATTTTTGTCTTAAAGATAACAAGGAAACATGAGACCAGAACGATCACTTTGCCATGATTTAAATAGATTTCAAGTCGATACTGTCTCCATTAACAAACACAGGACTTGAGAATACTGCCGGAGAGCCTGGCGGCGACGAAGGACAGTCGAAGCAGAAATGTCGCTGTAACACGGAAGATGTAAGTAGTTTTTTCCGGAAGCGTGCTTTAAACTGCTACTACTGGTACGGAAGGTATTTAAATCAAACAAACAAGAGCAAAGCTCTTACCTGACAGCTTAATATTCAGCGATACGAAACATAAATACAAAGTGGTTCGAGGAAGTCACGTCGTCCAACCCTGCTAGTGTAGATTTCTCGGAAACAGGTTTCTCGTGTGCGCGTGCGCAAAAGTTTAAAAGACTGCTCAGGAATCGGGATTGAAAGGGAGCGGGTCGACGAAGGTAATGATATACGGAGCCCATTAAGTGCCATTAGGGAGCTTAAGCACGTGCGTTTTTGAGACGCGGACGGCAACCGGAAGAAAAGATTTCGCATGCTTGGACCGTATTGTCCCCCAGATTTTTATACTACTCATCTCTAACGAAGAAAAGATACTTAGCAATGTGAATATGATTGTGTGAGGACAAGTTTAAAGTGAAAAAAGCTCACTTCCGGTTACCGTCCGCGTTTCAAAAACGTGCGTGCTTAAGTTCCCTATTAATTCACACTTCCAGGTTTAAATTTCCCCTGAAGTTTTGCCCGCGTTCTGTCTTTTTTCCCCGACTTTTTTCCTGCGTACTCATTTTTTTCCCGACTTTTTTCTCGACTTTTCTTCCGACTTTTTTGCCGACTTTTTTCTCGACTTTTTTTCTCGACTTTTTTCCCGACTTTCTTCTCGTCTTTTTTCCTGACTTTTTTCCCGACTTTTTTCTCGACTTTTTTCCCGACTTTTTTCTTGACTTTTTGCCCGACTTTTTGCGGAAGGCCGCTGAACGCTAAGTGGTCAGTGCTGCGAGGGAAGAAAACATGGCGGAAGTGTTTGATCACAGCTTCCAAACACTCGAGGGACTTGATCAACCGTACGAAAGTAAACGACCAACAGCGAAGAAGATAATTACACTGTTCCAAGGAGAGCCATCAACCGATGCTGAACGTCAGAGTCTCGACTATTTGAAGAAATTTGTCAAGTCCCCGGAAGGGAAGGCGCTTTCTATGTTTCTACGCTTTTGCACAGGGAGTGATGTGATCACCGGTGACTCGATAACAATTTTTCTCTCTTTATTGGAAGGGCTCCAGAGACGCCCTGTGGCTCGTAAATGTGTTCCCATTCTGGAGCTTCCTACGTCTTACCAATCTTTCCCGGCTCTTGTTGAAGAGTTCACGAATATCATGAACGACAGCCAGGCATGGTCATTTGACATAATTTAATAGAATTTAATAGCGTTTCACTTATTTTTGTAAAACAGGTTCAATTTTCTTTGCTTAAAAAAAACAAAGATAGCTGATATAGTAGTAAACCTTTACCCTGTGAACCACGCATTGTTTTGTTAGAAAAAAAATAGTGTCCAAGGAATGAGAAGAGTGAACACTTAGTTTCATGTTTTTGTTACAGTTCAAATGAGTACGTGCAATCAATTTCTTGACTGTTAAATGTTAACAAGTGATATACATGGATTGTATTTGTTGCGTTTCAATTTTCTTTGTTAAAAAAACAAACATAGTGCTCAAGGGAAGAGAAAAGTGGACATTTAGTTTCATGTTTTTGTTATAGTTCAAATGAGTTACCGTCGTTTTCACTATTCCCCGAAAGTCAAAAACCTTGAAAATAGACTTCGGCCGATTTCCGTCAGTCAAACTCCACTCACAACCGCTGACGAATTTCATTGGTCAAAAGTGACACATAACCTAACCGTTAGCGTTCGAAAAGTAAAACTTCTCGCCAAATTCGTCAGCAGGTATGGGTGGAGTTAGATTGACGGAAATCGTCGGAAGTCCATTTTTACGGCATTTTGATTTTCGTAAATCGCGTAGCAGTAAAAACGACGGTAACAGTACATGTGATCAATTTCTTGACTGCTACATGTTAACAAATGTTTCACATGGATTGTATTAAATTATTTCAACAAAAGAATAAATTGTCTTAATCGACGAGTTCTGTTTTTTTAGGGAGGACGGGGCGGTGCGGGGGGGGGGGGGAGGGGGTGGGTAATCACCCTAGAAAAGTAATGAACTGCGAAATAACCTCACTGGTTTTCTCAAACGTAAACAGCCCGGAAGCTTTGGGATCAGAACAAAACAGAAGTGTCAAAAGGGCTTGAAGTTCAAACTGATGCCCCAAGACGCATGCCCCAGGAATCTTAGATTTTGTCTATTTCCTCAAGTAAGGTGACATACAAAGCTGTTGCCTCTTCAGGTGTGCTTGAAGAGCATTATGATTTCTGCCAACTGTTTAAATTCATCTGAGCAACCACCTTGCGGAGGTCGATAGCAGCATCTCTCCTCTGCAAGTTCCAATTCGTCCAAGTCGACATCCACCATATAGTTTCTTGTACCCGACACTTCCGGGAGAAAGAACAGCACATCGGGCCTACCAGACGGAGATTCCATGTTTGTTGAAGGTCGAATTCGATGGAGATTCCACAGTCTTGCTGCGCGATGAAGTTCATCACGCAATAGAGGCATGAAACAAAACTTGAGATATTCTACCTCAATACAGTCATCGTCGTGATAAAGGCCGCAGCTCCTCATATCTTTGAAAAAATCTATCCACCATCTGATGCAGTCTTTCCCCAATGTACTCCACCAGGCTTCGATTCGTTGGTTATAGAAACTGATTTTCCATAGATAAAACTATAATCCCCCGCCCAATCATCTCCACCATCTCGCCTAATAAACCTTTGTACCACTGCGACATATCAGTAGTATAGGACGCTCATATGAGCGGTAACCAATCAGGAGCCGAGAAAGACAATAGGCTATTGTTTGGAGAGCAATGGACGCTATTGTTTTCCACATCCAAGATGGCCGCCACAAATTTCAGCCAATCAGGAGCCGAATTAAGAACAATGGATGCTATTGTTTTCCAAATCCAAGATGGCCGCCACAAATTTCAGCCAATCAGGAGCCGAATTAAGAATTCAAGATGGCGGCGCCCACGAAAGTCGGCCATGTTGGAAAACAGCCCACCAGCCTCGACGGAGGACTGGGATCGGTCTCACGGATTTCCATGGCGACACAAATCACGCCAGGGTCACGCAAAAAATGTCATGCAACTTCAAAATCGATACTTACAGTGTCCTGTGGTCCTAAACGACAGAGGTCCGTCCAACAAGCGACCATGATGGAGACTGAGAGACTTGTGTCCGAGGCACTTATATACCTTTCTATTCGTTCCAAAGCATCCTGGGACGGTGACCTCATCGGGAACCAATCCTAGACTTGCCCCACTCCCTTCGCAGTCGAAGGGGTAAAAATAGGGGTAAGGGGGTACTCCCCGTTCCAAAGCATCCTGGGCGGATGACCTCATCGGGAACCAATCTTAGACTTGCCCCACTCCCTTCGCAGTCGAAGGGGTAAAAATAGGGGTAAGGGGGTACTCCCCGTTCCAAAGCATCCTGGGCTGATGACCTCATCGGGAACCAATTTTAGACTTGCCCCACTCCCTTCGCAGTCGAAGGGGTAAAAATTGGGGTGAGGGGGTACTCCCCGTTCCAAATCCTAGATTTGTCCCACTCCCTTCTCGGCCAAAGGGGTAAAATAGGGATAAGGGGGTACTCCCTCTTAGTCTGCTATTTAAAACCTTCACACGTTTTGAAAAGGACCAAAACAAAGTTTGTTGACTCACGAAATGGAAGTTAGAAGAAGTCGAAGACTACTAGGATTGACCCCGAAGTAGATGAGTTCAAGGACAAATGTTTCATCTGTCAAGGCGACCTTGTCATTGACTCCTTGACTCGATGTAGTGCGAAAACTTATTGCTGTGGAAAATGTTTGCACAAGAGATGTTTGCAACAGGAGTTACAATACTCAGATAAGTGCGGACATTGCAAAACCTCAAATCCTCGGGGGAATGAAGATGAGGCACAACTTTCACCTTGGGAGGAGGTGGTACGAGAGAAGATTACCAACGCAACGAATGCCATCAATAGGTATCGGCGAGGGGGACGGCCTTATCATATTCACAATCGTAATATTGTTTCGTGGAGGACCTTGCCGTACCATGCGAATCTTTCCATCTCGTTTGAATTTTATACAAGACTCACCATCTTCGTGCAGGAAAGGGGAAACGCTACCCTGTACACCCATGCCTATGTCAACTTACTCAATCAATAAGGCAGACGGTGTATGAAATGTTCAGTAGAAACATCCCAACGGAAGTAATGCTCTGCGTACGCGAAGTAAAGTTTAGGTTATTGTTCCTGTCGTGGCTGCACTACGACGCTGAGGATGAAGTGATTATCAACAGATTAACTCTTCAGTCATCTTTTTCACCCCCCATTTACCCTGAAGACACAGCTTGGGTGTAACGTGTAACTTTTATCGTAACTCAAAACACTCGTAAAACAAAACAAAAACAAAAACAAAGAGTCTGAGTCTTTATAACGTTTATTGAACAATGATAATAAAAATAATAACATGAGCTCCGAAAGAGAATTGGTTAGAATTTTTAACTCCTTAACTCTTGACCGTCGGTATTCCACAAAGTGTTGGGAACTAAACTCGTTTCCAGTTTCACAGACTCTTGGTCCCTGGCCCCAAAACGCACGATATTCTGCCCTAGTTTTCTTTGCTTTTGGTCATGAAGTCTTTGCCTGATCCGTTCCTTATTCTTGGCATAGTAACTTCTCCAATACTCGTTGATCCGTTCCCTGTTGTTTTTACAGTATTGTCTTCGATAATTTCTGATGTGCTCCTTGTTCTGTTGACAATAGGCTCTCTGGCTGCTGGCGAGTCGTTCCTTGTTGTTTTCATACCATCTTTTACGACGGGTTTTGAGAATCCCGACGTTCTGTGCACGATATCTCTTTTGTTGGGCCAGGATTCGCTGTTTGTTCTTGGCATAATATTTTTTGTGGTAGGCCTTTTTACAGACAACCCTCTGGTCATTCCCTGACAGTTGATTGGAGCAATTCATCTTGCATGTGTGGCGTCTTACAAATAATGACTAAAACCCTGGAATCACACACTCTTATAAGAGTCACATGGCTAATTCAGGTCTTAACCTCTTCTTGTACTTCCTCTTCGTCATCATCGTCGGGGAGTAACTTCTTCCGCATTAGTCTGTTTAGCAGGAATTTTCGTTTTGCCACTGCCGACTCGGCCGCTTCGTCAAAATCCATGTCGTCTTCCTCAATAAAGCGTCGAAGAGTCTTCATGACTTTACGGTGTATTGCGTCGTGTTTGATACGGTGAGTCCATTTTAGACGCTCTAAGTAAGTCCTTCGTAGCCTTCTTCTACTTACAGGTAATAGGACGTTGAAAGCAGCATTTTCGGCATAGTTTTGGGATTTTCCCTTATCCAGGAACTGCTGGACTTCCTTCAGGTAGGTTTCTTTGACGTCTTCCCCGACGTTTTGACGTAGCGGACTCCACGGATCTGGTTCATCGTCGTCCGCTTCTTCTTCCTCTTCGGAGCTGCTACTATCTTCATCTTCTTCCTGTTCCTCTTCAGGCTCCTCTTCATCCACCTCTTCTTCCTCTTCAACGTTCTCATCATTGTTATCTTCCACGGGGCCAAAAATATCTGTTGAACGATCATCCATGATTCTCGTCGACCTTCACCCAAGACAACGTACTTCAAATGAACCGAGTCGATTAAACTGATGTTTAATATACCATTTTGGGCAATGATCAGACATCCTCTCTCTTTCTTCGATGCCAGCGCGGGTATCCTTCGTGCGTCATGAGGTGACTAAACACGCGTTTCCTGTCATCACTGGCGGGATGTAAGTCCAGGACCGTGTACCCAAACGGTCGTTCGGTCACTTTTTGATACGCGTCCATCATGTCTTGCCAGCAAGTGGGAAAAGCTTGAAGCAGTAAATTCTTCATCCCTAATTGATCTCTCGGATTTTTGAAGGCTACGATGTAGTGGGCGTTCCTGGAAATACTCTTGGCGTATTTCCCTGGTGGAAACATGTCTTGGCACAAGTACAACACGGTGATATTTTGATGATGAGAGTGTTTGGTGAATAAGTCTAGCAACGCTTTGTCCTCACCTCCCTCAGCCATCAGATCGTCCAGTACGAGTAATCCACCCTTCGGAAACCATGACCTGAGATGGTCTGACTCTGGAATCCCTTCGTGAAATTGCACACCAGCGTCTTCCATGTCTCTAAATCCGTCTTGCCACGCCCCGTAGCAATAATGAATCGTAGTGGGAGGGTTTACAAACAATTCTTCCAAGTGATCCAAGAGTAACGATTCGGTAAAACAAGTCTTGCCACAACCAGAAGGGCCCACGATCAAAATACTGGAGGGTGTCTTGAACCGAAACACTTCTCCCATTTCTATTCTACCAGGGATCCCATGGTGCTTTTCGGTAGGAAATGTGATATTTGGGACATCTCGTGTCTTTTCTGATCCACTCCTTTGACAACTATGTTTTTCGTGACGAATTCTACTGTCTGCACGGGAGAATAGTCTATGACAATATCGACAATAAAGGGACATGACTCCTTGCTAGTTTGACTCAAAATGAATTGAGGCAGTTAATGCCTTAGTTTTGTACATGATTAATGATCGAGTTGACGAGTGTGGTGGAGGCGGTGGCGGTGGCGGTGGTGGTGATGGTGAATGTGGTGGTGGTGCAGGTAATGGATGTGGTGGTGGTGGTGAATGTGGTGAATGTGGTGGTGGTGGTGGATGTGGTGGTGGATGTGGTGGTGGTGGTGTAGGTAATGGATGTGGCTGTGGTGGTAAATGTGGGGGATCTGGCGGTGGTGGTGGTGGCGGTGGTGGCGGTGGTGGTGAATGTGGTTTTGGTGGCGGTGGTAAATGTGGTGGTGGTGGTGTAGGTGGTGGTGGTGGTGGTGGATGTGGTGGTGGATGCGGTGGTGTTGGCGGTGGTAAATGTGGTGGTGGTGGTGGTGGCGGTGGTAAATGTGGTGGTGGTGGTAAGTGTGGTGGTGGTGTAGGTGGTGGTGGTGGTGGATGCAGTGCTGGTGGTGTAGGTGGTGGATGTGGTAGTGGTGGTGGTGAATGTGGTGGATGCGGTGGTGGTGGTAGTAAATGTGGTGGATGTGGCAGTGGTGGTGGTGAATGTGGTGGTGGTGGCGGTGGAGGTGGATGTGGTGGGAAATTTGGTGGTGGTGGTAAATGTGGTGGTGGTGGTGTAGGTGGTGCATGTGGCTGTGGTGATGAATGTGGTGGATGCGGCGGTGGTGGTACATGTGGTGGTGGTGAATATGGTGGTTGCGATGGTGCATGTGGTGGTGGTAGTGAATGTGGCGGTGGTAGTGAATGTGGTGGTGGTAGTGAATGTGGTGGTGGTGGTAAATGTGGTGGTGGTGGCGGTGGTGGCCGTGGTGGCGGTGGTGGTGAATGTGGTGGTGGTGGTGTAGGTGGTGGTGGTGGATGTGGTGGTGGTGGTGGTGGTAAATGTGGTGGTGGTGTAGGTGGTGGCGGTGGTAAATGTGGTGGTAGTAGATGAGGTGGTGGTGGTGTCGTAAAAGATGGTATGAAAACAACAAGGAACGACTCGCCAGCAGCCAGAGAGCCTATTGTCAACAGAACAAGGAGCACATCAGAAATTATCGAAGACAATACTGTAAAAACAACAGGGAACGGATCAACGAGTATTGGAGAAGTTACTATGCCAAGAATAAGGAACGGATCAGGCAAAGACTTCATGACCAAAAGCAAAGAAAACTAGGGCAGAATATCGTGCGTTTTGGGGCCAGGGACCAAGAGTCTGTGAAACTGGAAACGAGTTTAGTTCCCAACACTTTGTGGAATACCGACGGTCAAGAGTTAAGGAGTTAAAAATTCTAACCAATTCTCTTTCGGAGCTCATGTTATTATTTTTATTATCATTGTTCAATAAACGTTATAAAGACTCAGACTCTTTGTTTTTGTTTTTGTTTTGTTTTACGAGTGTTTTGAGTTACGATAAAAGTTACACGTTACACCCAAGCTGTGTCTTCAGGGTAAATGGGGGGTGAAAAAGATGACTGAAGAGTTAATCTGTTGATAATCACTTCATCCTCAGCGTCGTAGTGCAGCCACGACAGGAACAATAACCTAAACTTTACTTCGCGTACGCAGAGCATTACTTCCGTTGGGATGTTTCTACTGAACATTTCATACACCGTCTGCCTTATTGATTGAGTAAGTTGACATAGGCATGGGTGTACAGGGTAGCGTTTCCCCTTTCCTGCACGAAGATGGTGAGTCTTGTATAAAATTCAAACGAGATGGAAAGATTCGCATGGTACGGCAAGGTCCTCCACGAAACAATATTACGATTGTGAATATGATAAGGCCGTCCCCCTCGCCGATACCTATTGATGGCATTCGTTGCGTTGGTAATCTTCTCTCGTACCACCTCCTCCCAAGGTGAAAGTTGTGCCTCATCTTCATTCCCCCGAGGATTTGAGGTTTTGCAATGTCCGCACTTATCTGAGTATTGTAACTCCTGTTGCAAACATCTCTTGTGCAAACATTTTCCACAGCAATAAGTTTTCGCACTACATCGAGTCAAGGAGTCAATGACAAGGTCGCCTTGACAGATGAAACATTTGTCCTTGAACTCATCTACTTCGGGGTCAATCCTAGTAGTCTTCGACTTCTTCTAACTTCCATTTCGTGAGTCAACAAACTTTGTTTTGGTCCTTTTCAAAACGTGTGAAGGTTTTAAATAGCAGACTAAGAGGGAGTACCCCCTTATCCCTATTTTACCCCTTTGGCCGAGAAGGGAGTGGGACAAATCTAGGATTTGGAACGGGGAGTACCCCCTCACCCCAATTTTTACCCCTTCGACTGCGAAGGGAGTGGGGCAAGTCTAAAATTGGTTCCCGATGAGGTCATCAGCCCAGGATGCTTTGGAACGGGGAGTACCCCCTTACCCCTATTTTTACCCCTTCGACTGCGAAGGGAGTGGGGCAAGTCTAAGATTGGTTCCCGATGAGGTCATCCGCCCAGGATGCTTTGGAACGGGGAGTACCCCCTTACCCCTATTTTTACCCCTTCGACTGCGAAGGGAGTGGGGCAAGTCTAGGATTGGTTCCCGATGAGGTCACCGTCCCAGGATGCTTTGGAACGAATAGAAAGGTATATAAGTGCCTCGGACACAAGTCTCTCAGTCTCCATCATGGTCGCTTGTTGGACGGACCTCTGTCGTTTAGGACCACAGGACACTGTAAGTATCGATTTTGAAGTTGCATGACATTTTTTGCGTGACCCTGGCGTGATTTGTGTCGCCATGGAAATCCGTGAGACCGATCCCAGTCCTCCGTCGAGGCTGGTGGGCTGTTTTCCAACATGGCCGACTTTCGTGGGCGCCGCCATCTTGAATTCTTAATTCGGCTCCTGATTGGCTGAAATTTGTGGCGGCCATCTTGGATTTGGAAAACAATAGCATCCATTGTTCTTAATTCGGCTCCTGATTGGCTGAAATTTGTGGCGGCCATCTTGGATGTGGAAAACAATAGCGTCCATTGTTCTCCAAACAATAGCCTATTGTCTTTCTCGGCTCCTGATTGGTTACCGCTCATATGAGCGTCCTATACTACTCATATCCATTCTCAGTTCCGCAGTCAGCTCTAATAACCGTTGCAGTTCTTCCAAGTTGCCGCACACTGTCAACAAAGTACTGAGAAATAACGGTAGGACCATTGTTGGTGTATCCAACGTCAAGCCATAAAATTCGCCTACTAAATCCATCGATGACTCCATGGATACAAAAACCAAATGGCCTCAATTTATCATAGTCATCAATATCCCAAGGTGATAGGGTCCCTTAGTTATGTATTGCCTCCTTTTTAGCCTGTGCCTTGCTCTTAACTCAACGCCTTCAGGATCAAGGATCTTTACCAACTCCCGAACGGTTTCTTTGCCAACAACAATGCGGTGGTCATTGACTAATCGTTGAGTAATTTGCCCGTATCCCACGTTACTACTGCTTCCTCTAAGTTCTTCTTCTACAGCTTGAACAACCTCCCTAAATCGCTGGCGTTTCTTCTTTGTCCGAGTCCTTTGGCTTTTAAAATCCTCTTTAACTGTCTAAGGCTTAAGTTGATGCCATGACTGAAT
Source organism: Orbicella faveolata (assembly GCF_042242905.1). NCBI lineage: Eukaryota > Metazoa > Cnidaria > Anthozoa > Scleractinia > Merulinidae > Orbicella > Orbicella faveolata. The sequence goes on from NW_028301563.1 coordinate 26,201,562, forward strand.
ACAAGAAACAACAAAATCTCTGTATACTCCAGTCCAAGATGAAAATAGCTGTCTATTAGATCGTCACCTCCAGCAAGGTATTCTTGCAATGTAGGAATGTAGTTTGCAAGTCGAACGCCATCACATGTGGACGCTTTCGAAACAAATGTCAGAATTAGAAGCACGGCAGAAGCGCTGGCCATTTTGGCGTCGCACTGAAGAGAAAATATCGCGTTTTAACAGCGATAATAATCCGCAATGTTGACTAAGTCCACAGCAGTAACTAGATTGGGGTCAGCAGCCTTCCACAAAAAGTCGGGAAACAAGTCGGGAAAAAGTCGGGAAAAAAATCGGGAAAAAAGACGGGAAAAAAGTCGAGAAAAAAGTCGGGAAAAAAGTCGGGAAAAAGTTGGGAAATAAGCCGGGAAAAAAGTCGGGAAAAAATGAGTACGCAGGAAAAAAAGTCAGGAAAAAAGACAGAACGCGGGCAAAACTTCAGGGAAGATTTAAACCTGGAAGTGTAATTTAATGGCACTTAATAGGCTCCGCAGAATGATAATTATTGCATTTAAGTACTTTTTTTGAATAAGTGTTTATAAACTGAACGTTAACTTGATAACATTCTCTTCAATGGTTACAACAAATCTTTTTTAAATGGCGTACAAATTTTCAGGGACCAAGTCTTTTGCGATCATAAGTACGTGATCGATGCCTAAACTTCTTTTTGGTATTTTAGCCCTGGAACTGATAAATAAATCCGGACAATGGTCCATCATAAAATCTCGTTGGGACTGATAATAGAGATGCTTTAGGGGCTAATAAATTAAAAACACTTTTTTGTCAACATTTTTTTCCTATCAGCTCTGCCAGCATGGAGGCGAACAAGGATACAAAACCAAAAGTTGAGTACTGTGATAGAACGAGCTATAATTTTGTCGGAAAAAAGTCTTGCTCTAGAAGGACTAATATCGTCATTATGAATATCTTGTTAGTGGTTCTGTTGCTGGGTGTACAACAGTGATTGCTGTGATCGTGTATTTCGCAACTATGAGAATGAAAACTCTTACTCATTTGGAAGAAGTCAAACTAGAAGATGGCGAAACTCTGGAGTATAAAGTCGAGCAGGAGATTGAGATACAAGGGAATGATGCACAGAAAGGGGAATTTGTGTGTTTTTGTTTTAACAGCTTCTTTATTGTTCTGACTTTGAATTGAGGGGTGCTTAGCTGCCTCCATTACATCCCTTTTTTCATCAAAGGTAATGTACTTGATGAGTGAGTCCCCAGGACAGTCGAAGAAAAAGTAGCGTTGAGTAAATTATCCTGTCTTTAAAATTAAAGCGGTCACCCCAAAAAGCAGACCATGCAGACTGCAGACTGCAGACTGCAGACCGTGCAGACCATGCAGACTACAGACTGCAGACCGTGCAGACCATGCAGACTGCAGACTGCAGACTGCAGACCGTGCAGACCGTGCAGATCGTGCGGACTGTGCAGACTGAGTACTTTTTTCCTAACACTTGACTCACTTTTTTCGCTTCTAGTGACAAAATAGTGTTCAATATGTCCTAATGTTTGTTATTTATCCACAAGCGGCACAAACTCAATATCCTGTTGATTCACGCGTCTAATAGACTTTCTATGGGAAATTCCCTTTACTGGTCCTAAATATACTAAAATCAAGCATAAAAATAAACTTACATACATTCTAGGCGCAAATTGCGTCAATTTTTGACTGGTTTGTGGTTTTATTTATTTTGTCCAATTTGTTTTTGTGTGGTTTTTTTTTTTTCGATTGTCTTAGTCTTCGTTCTCCTCTTAACTGATTCATAAAACAAAGCAGGGACGGTGACACTAAGCGACCGTGTCCCACAAATCGCTTTTGCTTCACAAAGTACAGAATCGCCATTAGCCTAGGAGTATTCCTTCTTTCGCTTAGTTGACGGTAAGTAAACGTCGAGGAAAAAAAATGCTCGCATGAATTTTTTCCCTCGAGGTTTTCTTATGCGTCACGCACGATGGACTAAGCGAAAGAGGGACCACTCGTAGTCTAAATCGCCGTAAAAACACAACTGCCATGGTGTAGAAGGCAACAAACGTGTCAAACCACCAGAGATTTCTCTAATCTTTATTGCAGTTGATTAGTAGATTCTGAAGAGTGGATCTCTGTGGCTTGGAAGAACTAATACGATGAAGCTTGAATAAACAATTGAGTGTTCGCAATACTGACGCTGATCGCAACTGAAATCGAAACCTAAAATTCTAGTCCTAAAACGAACAGTTCATGAGCTGTCATATACGGGAAACCGCAATTAATCGCTAAACTAATAAGGCCACAGAGAAACATAGAAAAGCAGTCACACATTGTTCAAAGTCAGGCATTCTTCGTAAATCACGGGCTGTTGGTGTTCATGTTCATAGATCACGCCACGAAAGTAGAACTGTTCATTACATGCCATAAGGACAGATAAATTAACCATCGCATTATCTCATCACGGCGACCTTACTGCGCTTAGAATTTCAAATGTGGCTTTTTGGCGTGTTCGCAGTCACACCCCCTGATCCAACAAGCAATTGCAATTACATTTTGCACACCAAGAGTAGAAAATGCACATGTTACGTGTGACATTATAATACAAGTGAAGTTTATTTCTACATTTTAAAATAGCTTTACTTAAGTATATTTAGGACTAAAGCGAGTTTCCCTTACAAAATCTATAACACATCAACAGTCACATACCACCGAGTTTGCGCGGCCTGTGGATAACAAACACTCCGGTATATAATTGAACAGAACCAAAAAATATGCGAGTCAAAAGTAAATGCAAAAACAAGAATAAGAAAAAAAAAGTACTCAGTCTGCTCAGTCTGCATGGTCTGCACGGTCTGCGGTCTGCAGGCGTGGATGTTGTTGCTCCTCCCAGCCAGCTAGGTTGGTTGAACAGCTAGGTTGACATGGTTAGGGTGTCCTCGTGGTTGCTCACGACCCCATTTATTTTAATCTGATCAAATTCCTTACTTATTTATTTTGTTGGTTTGTGAATCTATATACTGTTGGCCATTTCACTCTCTCCAGTCCTGCCGAGCCTTGACTCGACTGACTGAAAAGAAAACGCATATAAAACCTCAGTTTCTATCAAGAATCATTTCAGTCGTGAAGACTTTCAGCACTTGCCGACAGAAACTGATCTGGACCTGAAGTATGCTGATCACGCCATCACTGACGAAAACAAGGGAGTGATCAAAGAGAGTCACGCGAACTTTACCCAACTACTAAATTTTGGAGAACCAATAATCCAGAACCAGGGCAAGTCTCCTTGATGGAAATAACTCTAACGAGCCATATTTCGCTTGTGGAGATTAAGGCTTTCACAGACTCCGACAAAATGAGCTTTCAATTTTTCGTAAAGCTGGTCGTTCCAAATAGTAGAGCTGCCTTTTCTGTTTACGAAAAATCGAACGGGGTCTCAGGGAATTCCAGTCAGATGCCTTTGAATGTTTCCTCCCAAAGACGATCAGGTGGAGTAACCGGCGACGTTCCTTGCCAAGAGGCGCGTGCACGCTTATTGGGAAAGTAATACATCTGCATCTCATTAGCGTATACAAATGAGGCTCTCGACCAATCAGATTGCAGGATTTTGAACCAAGTGACCAAGGGCTGAGGTCATGATGCCAAATATGGTAACAAGATGGCGCCTAGCTCAATTTTCGCATAAATTATTTGACGTCATCAGTTTGCAATGTGCATAGTTAACCCTAAATGATTTGCATAATAACCCTAACCCTAAAAATCACACCAAGACATAGGTAAATGTGGATAAAAAAAATTGTATTTCTCCCATAAAATCTTTGAAGTCCTAGTGACCGCAGCGCCCGGGAAAATATATACAGAAATGATTAGTGTGTGCGATTTACGTTGGGGGATACGAGGGAGAAAAAAGTAGGCATTGTCCAACATTGCGTGTGCGTTGACGTGAGTAGGTGAGGGAAAACTATTTACAAAGCGAGTAAGTCTTCAGCCATTCCCTCGGCGTCTGCAACAAGTTCTGCGTAACCGTATGTGTAGGACTGAAAGATCTGAGGGTCTACCACGCGCTTGGCAAAGACCAGATAGATAATCTTTATTTAAACACGGTTAAAAATTCGTCAGCTAAAACTTCTAATAACTAATAGTAAAAAAAGTAATTAAATAATAAACCTGCTTTCCACGAATGCCGTGCCTTATACATCTCTTTCGAGTAGGCGCTTAAACTACCTCAGGGACACTGCTTCCCTTCAGTCACAAGGAATTGAAGACTGTTGCAAAGAATGGCGCCACTATAGCTAAAGTTATTTTCATAATAGTTTGTGCGCGGCATGAATGGAACATTTAGTTTATTCTCAGAGTCCCTTAGATTATATGCGGTTTCTCGCCTCTCGAATTTAGAACTTAGATATTCTGGAGCCAACCCGTGCAAAGACTTATAAACCATCGCAGCTCTTCGAATTTGCTGCCGACTTGTTAAATTTTACCAAGAGAAAATTTTCTCTTGATTTTACCACTCGAGAAGTTTGAACAGGTGACCAACATCTACGTCATAGTTTGAATAGGTCAAAACACGGGCTGCTCTATTTTTTTAGTTTTTGTAATTTATTTCGTAACGTTACCCCATAGTTTCCCCAAACAATGTTGTAATAGTCAAAGTCCAGGAGCTCTACCATTGATCAGGAGCTACAACTTGTGCGCGCAAGCTAAGTCCGGTAAACTACGCGCGGAATGTAGAAAAGGGGCTTACTTCCAGCTACGACAAGTCAGCAGGTGGTGAATTTTGTAGCCTACCAAATATATGAGCATATGTTCAAGCATGTGACTGGCAAATAAATATATCAGTATGCTCGCCATTAGTTGCGTAGTAGTCCTTAGAGGTTGCTCCTCCATTCACAAGTTCATGAGATTTTTTGTGTAATTAAAGGCCCGTTTATATTAACCTGCGATCTAGCGTTCTTTTATTCTCCTTCCCCCTGCTATTAAAAAAGAACGCCTGATCGCAGCTTGGTTACGTTTATATGGGTACCCGAGACAACCATCCACCAGAGTAACCCTGGCCGAACAAACGCTTCGATTATCTCATTGAAAAATTCAACCAACCGTTTTACATAAGAATCGCGAACCCGTCACCGGGGTAGATTCGCCTAAACCTAGCAGGCGGGACAACTTTTTCTCGTTTTAATAAACCTTTTGGCTCACCTAAGCAGAGCAACTCACAGAGCGTCGAGTGTCACGTAATGCCCAGACTTTAGGTTTATAGCAAAAATTTATTTCAAATAATTAAAAATTAACTCGCACATTCAGGCCATAGTGATCGAATTACTCGAACGGCTTAAATAAAGAAACAGTTATGATAGCCTCGGGGAGGGTGGCTGAGAACAGGCTAAAGGTGTATCTGCCTATTTGCATACAGTATCTACCAAGTGTCATGAATAATCACGCAAGGTCAAATTTTTGCCTACACAAGAAAATATGGTTCTCATCGTTTATAGGTTAAACCGTTCTGATCTTTTGGTGTGGCATATATGGATATCGCGCGTAAAGTGGAGAGATGCTTTGTAGCGGTTTTGAAGTTTATATGTAAACACGGATCCATGATTTGTTTACAAGAGTAGGAAATTTGACTACAAAGAATAATAAAGCTGGATGCATGTGTCCTGTTTGGATTGCTTTACGTTCACCAGTTGCAGAAACGAGCCAAAAGTCACGTTTTCCTGCACTTCCGGTTAATTCTAAGGGCAAAAATATTCCGGAAGTGAAAATGGTCCAATCAACTACCTGTTTAGAAAGGGCGAAATTATGAGAGCAGACGCCTGTCTAAAACTTCCTTTGACTTCGGCTTGTCTTATTTTTAGTGTTGAACGTTGTTTCTTAGGCTCACATTTTCGTTTTACCAGCTATGGCATTATAATGCGACACTGCCAACAATGTAACAGTTAGCACTGACTCGCTAATTCTGGATTTTGCGTTCCAAAATTTAGTATGAGCACTACGACCTCCCGTGATACGATATGGTGGGAAAAATATATTCCCAAGGACCAATTGATCCATCTTGTTGCCGGAGGAGTTGCTGGAGGAGTCTCAAGAACATGTGTTTCTCCGTTGGAAAGAGTGAAAATGCTGTTACAGGTAATGCTGCATGTTGTGTTGTGAATGTGTCATTTTATTTTATTTTATGCTAGCGCTAGGTTTTGTTTACATTTCATTTACAGGAGGAGAGAACAGGCGCTAATGAACCGTCTTTTTCTTTCCAGATTCAAGTTTCCGAGGCGAGATACACCAGTGTAACACAGACTCTGATGAAAATTGGAAAAGAAGAAGGATTGTATGGCTATTTCAAGGTAATGTTTTTGCCTTTCGTATTGAGGTGCTAATTATCAAATTAGTTATCGCTTATTCTTCTGCATGTATGTCTGGGACAGCTGTGTACAGAGCTTTGGCACCTGATATACGTACCCACCCTCTACTCAAGAGATGTCTTTCGGCCTGAAAAGTTACAGACTGATACACACCACAGCAGAAATCTATTCAATTTTCACTCAATTATGATTTTACGTTTGGTAAAATCATAATTGAGCCAGGAGAAGTACTGTTATTTTTCCTGGGCTGGGAGGGGGGGTGCAGAGACGGGAGAGTCAAGCAATGTTTACCCCCATCATACTGTCAGATTGCAGCTGCAATTCATTGGACAGTACAATAACTCTTATGAAACTATTATGAAATACCCATCAGCCATCAGGATTTTTGAGGATCGTCCAAGATCTTTAAAGACCTTCCAATTATCCTAAAGAAAAAAAGTTAAGGATTCTTAGAAGACATTTCTGCATGTGTAGAATTGGTGTCAATTTCATTCAATTGTCAGCTGGTACTACCCACTAATTTTTACCATGATCTGATTGAAATTACATTTGGGTCTGATTAATCTGGAGAGCTTGGTGGGTTGATTAAATACTGGTGACATCTGTGTTTTACTTAAGGGGAATGGAACCAACATTGTTAGAATCATCCCGTACACAGCAGTGCAGTTTGCTGCATATGAAGAGTTTAAGAAGGTAAGTATCACAATGCAAGCTGGTTATGGCAAACAACAGGATTGAACAAACAAATTGCTGTTAGTTTTTTATGAGTCTGTCCTCTTATTGATGATAAATTGCGTCATAACATTATCAAAGTGGCTGTGGAACCACAAGCCACAGGCAAGTGGTTCTGCAGTGAACTTTGACAAAGTTATGGCAAAATTTATCATCAGTAAGAGGACAGACGCATAAAAAACTGATGTCAATTTGTTTTTTACAATAACAAGACCCCAAAATGGTCAAATGCCAGGAATAAATGATGAAAAAGATGCCATGAACGTACTGTAAACAAAGATAAGTGAATTTGATTCAAAATGACACGAACAGTGTCAATAGCTTTTCTGGCTTTTTGATTGGTTACTTAAAAAGTCAAGAAAATCCCATTGGTTAAATTAAAAAGTTGACGGTTCAACAGCTGGACTACGAGTAGTCCCTTTTTCACTTAGTCCGTCATGTCTGACATGAAAGAAAACTGTGAGAAAAAAATGGCCGCGTGAAATCCTGGGGGCAAGGAGCACGCTCCTTGCTCCCAGGATTTTGCGCAGCTATTTTTTCCTCTCAGTTTTCTTTCACGTCACACACGATGGACCAAGCAAAAGAGGGACTACTCGTAGTTTATTCGACAGCTGGAAATGGAACTGTTCAAAGCTTGTATAAATTAACATTCTATCTGTCTGTACTCTTATTGATGATAAAAATGAACCAATCAGCATGCGAGAAATTAGACAGTTATTATTATTTAAAAACGTTTTGACACTGACTAGTGGCATTTTTAAAGACACATTGACTACAACCAAGAATAGCTGTCGCAGGAGTGTGGATGATGTACCTGACTACATGTATGCTTAAAAATAAATTTTGAAAATAGAGTGACACTTTTATTAAGGGAGGTAGTGCATAGCCATGGAGTTTAAGGCATTCACATGTCCCTTGTTCAAAAGTCTTGTTGACTGATCTGGCTTATGGATGATTTTATTCACAATTTGACAAGTAGAGTTGTCAATCTGATCAAATTGAGTGAATCGAAAACTTTCATAACGGTTCTTCAATAATTATATCTTAAGTCATGCCAATGAGATGCAATTGTCGGATCAACACCTCTACTTGTCAGATCATAAATAAATTTATCCATTCTTCAAATCAAATGAACAGAATTTCACTTTTTCTGATGGAATCTAGTCGACAGTATTGCATTTGGATATGGATGTAAATTTTAAAAGAGTAATTTTTACATTTAAAAGTTATCGCAAGAAAGTCTTGAGATAAATGGAAGCATTGTGATTGGTTGTTTCTTGGTTGGGATTTTGCCATACAGACCGTTTTCCATGCATTAAGGTGGTTTTTCTTGTTTTCGAGTGCCATGTAATTAACAAACTACTAAATGAGTACTTACTTAGCTTGTTCGAGCCTTACAGGAGAATATTGGTCCTCGGTCGTGTTTGTAAGGGCCTAATTGTTGCACTTGGTCTGTACTGCCACAACCTTGAGCCAATATTTTTCAGTATGGCCCTTGCGCTCAGTTATTAAAGGCTAGTTCTCACTAGCGTATAAGAAAAAACAGTTAAGCCAACATATGCAGATGCAGTAAGATGCTGATCATTAGCACCTTTTGTTGGCAATTTTCCAAACAAAAAGCGCTAATTATCAAACCTTACTGCATCTGCATATGTCAGCTTATGCTTATGCGCTAGTGAGAACCAGCTGTAAGAGTTTACTATTAATAATTATTAATGTGTAGTTCCAAGAAATATCCATACCTCCCCCACGGAAGGGAATTTGTCTAAGTCCCCCCCCCCCCCCACCCCTCAGGAAATTCCGCTTGAGCTTCATACATTTCTTTAAATTTTTTGGTCTTACAGAACCCCCCACCCCCCAGGAAATTCCAATCCCTTCTGTGGGGGGAGTATGGATATTTTCTGGAACTGAACAATAATTATAATAATATTTGTCCTAAAGTTCATTCGAAATGAATATAAATTTATTTTACTTAATAATTTATGTGAAATTTAATTTCCAACCTGATTATTGCATTCATTGACCCAGCTACTTAAAATTCCTGAAGACACAAGAGAACAGCACCCAATAATGCGACTAACAGCTGGAGCAATGGCAGGAATTGTGTCGTCCACTGTCACGTATCCTCTTGATTTAATTAGGTAAGTGAACAAAATGGCCTCATGTGTTGCAAATTAAACTTATAGCAATGCAGCACCCTAGGACTTCTTTTAAGCTGGTCTCTGATCAACTAGTAGTAAAACCAAAGCTTAATAATTTAAACCAAGATTTACACTTGTAAATTAACTTCCCAGAATTTTCATATGATCAGAGTGTGAAAGATTTAAATTAGTTGCAGTGAAAAGTACAGTCAAACCTCAATTATCCGTACCTCGATTATCTGGATTTCTCGATTATCGAGACTTTTTCTCTAGTCCCAATTTTGTCATGGATATTTATTAGTCGTGATCAAGATCCGTAGCAATATTCTTTTTAAAACTACAGCATTGAAAAGTGCAAACAAAAGCAACATTTTAGGCCAATGTAAAAACGTTTTTCACTAATATAAATTATTAATACACACGGGTACAGGTATTAACAATGGACAGTGAAGATGTAGACCACTGAATTGTTTTCTAAACGATTTCTAAATGTGTTGTTTCCCAATTAAATGTTGCTTTCTTAATTATTTTAATCAATTCTATTCTTCATTAATATTCATATTTTCGATTATCCGGACCCTCAATTATCTGGACTATTTTGCCTAGTCCCAATGAGTCTGGATAATCGAGGTTCGACTGTAACTAGAATTTTAAAAGTACCATCTACAATCATCTTGGGTCTATTAAGAGAGGGCCCAAGTCCTTCCTCTCCCTTTAATGTATCAGACTGTCTTTTGGGTGGTATTGCACCTAGTATCTATATTATATTTCTAGTGTTGTGGGTATGGGCAAGGTTGTGCTGTCACGGTGACTGTTAACTTTTTGTATATTTTTTGGATCTGTCCCTGATAAAATTTAATGTTTTACCTTTTGATCAAAAACTATAACAGCAATGGTGGCAATTACAATGAAGTCTAAGAACTACACACAGTTTACAACTGCAGCTGGTTATTTGTAATGGCCGAAATGCATTGCAATTTAAAATTTTCTAACCAGTGGTATGGGTTACTTCATGCCTCACACCAGCCACCTTGTAAATAATTAGAAGTTCAGTAATTCAGTCATTACTTACAATATTTTTTAAAATTTTTTTATTTGTTTTAAAATCAGGTGTACTGGGGTCTTTTAGTTACTGTCAGTAATTTATTTATATCACTACTCTTTCTTTGCAAAGGACAAGACTAGCTGTTCAAGGAGAAGGAAGTGAGAGACGCTATAGGTGAGACCATTGTTCCCCATAATTTGGCACTCTCACCAGTAAATGTCAGTGATTTTAGAGTAATAATGCCACAAACTTTGGTGAAAATAACTTGTCTAGACTTTTCACTAAAGTGAGCTTGCAAAATTACTAAATGGAATTGGTCTTGCATGTCAGGTTCAAGTAACCTAAATTCAAACAGCATTTAGTACATGTTTCAGGTTCAGTATTCAACTGAATACTACCAAGTTATTGGCTCTATTGTTTGGAGCATTATTGATTATTAATAAAGTTAATCCAAGATGAGCATTAATTTTGATTTCACGTAACCCTTTAACTCCCAGAAGTGATTAGTATGTAACTTCTCCTTATATCAATTCACTGTTCAGCAGACAGGTGAAGAGAATATTAGATGAAATTATCAGTCAGAGGGTGTTATTTTGAGAAAACCAAAATTCTCTTAACTTGTATGTAAGGGAATAAGTTTAAGTTTAAGTTTAATAACACTTTGTCATGCTGGTGCAGGTAAATAAATCACAGAAATTACAAAAAGTATATGACTGGAGAATAATTGGGGGAAATGTATAGCAGCTGGAAAGGAGAATTACTAATCAGATCTTGGGAGTTAAAGAGTTAATTATTATCAAATTTGGTGAGGTAAATTCTGTATCCATAAAGACATTTTTGCATCGATGAATATTTAACATTTTTGCAGAACACAATTGTTTCTTTTGTGTCTCTCTCTTTGCACCATTTATTTGTGGCTAATGTTTTCGGTTAATATCTTGCCCAACCCCCTCTCCCTCCTATCAGAAATATAATGATTCATATCATATGTTCTGGACACCCTTAACAAGCATGAGGTATATCATTACTGTCAAGCACCTTTTCAAGAGACTGATTCAGGTGAATGTTTGAACTTCCTATAGGAATATACGACATGCATGTGTTACCATTGTCAAAGAAGAAGGAGGCTTATTGAGTGGATGTCTATTTAGAGGATTAGGACCATCACTTATAGTAAGCCAGTTACATTGAAAGCAAAATTGAATAATCATGGATGAAAGGGATACACATACACTATGTGAAAGACACAGTGGGCTAATAAACTCTGGATCGACCAGTGGGGGTCATTGTGTCCTGTTCTTGTGCAAGAGACTTATGAATGCTCTTACAATGCTTCCACCCAGGTGTCAATATCCCAGTGGAGTCCCATATAAAAAGAACAGGGGTGATTGTCGGAAATGTTGGAAAGAATCCTTTAGAGGTTTTCTCCTGCGGTATTTTTTTTTTTTTTTGGCTCAATACCCTAAAAGGTACAGCAAAAGCTCTTGCTGTGGACCTTTTAAGGCTGAACACCCTAAGAGGTCTTAATTAACACTGCTTTTTTAACCCCTGAAAGGTATGACAATTGTTTTGGGTGTCCCCCCCTCCCCTTGCGTATATATAGGCACTGGCTAATTTATAACTAATTGTACCCTTCAGTAAGTGATAAGGGTACAGTTTGAGGGACTTAAGTGGCACATTCAGCTTGTAGGTGTAGGAAGTGTTTAATATTACATCTAATAATACAGTTGTTGAAGATGTAGAAGAGAATGTTTGGCAACTGATAGACATGGATTATGTTTTAATATTTCTAACTCAATTTTAAAAACTTTAGTAATTGTTTTGAACATTTTTTACAGTTGTACACATCATCATCATGCAAAGTGCAATAACTTTTGTTGGATCAGAAATTAAATAAAAATCGACCTTCTTCATTCCATTATTGTTATCAATTTAAATAATTATAGTTAATTTAAGTTGATACTCATAACTTATTATTATTAATATTATTTAAATAAGTTGATACTCGTAATTAGCATTAATTAAAAATAATACTTCTTTATTTAGTTAATATGATTATTATGTTTTCTTTTGCATTCTATAGGGGATAGCACCTTACATAGGAATGAATTTTGCAGTCTATGAGAGCTTAAAAGGTATGGCATGACACGAGTAAGAATGTGGTGGCATGATTGTTTCCTTTGTCAGTCACAAGTCAGCTCTGACTTTTGTAAAACATTTTGTACACAAGGGATTTATGCTAACTGTAGTGTGTGTGTAACTTTTGTTTTGCTGTAGGCTATGTGATGACCTACTACCATGCTGAGGCAGGTGGACACAAGTTAAGAGTGCTCACACATGAACAGGACTTACCTGTTGTCGTCAAACTCTCATGTGGAGCTGTTGCTGGTGCCATAGCACAAACTGGTGGGTTTCATTCTTACTGAGGAATGTTTTTAAATTATTACCAGCATGATCAAAGACACCTTTAACATTCTGAAAAAATTACCAATCAATAAAACAGAAACCAAAAAGAAAGAGAGAACAATGACAAGCATTGTACAAATTAAATCAAGCTCCATGACCGTAAGAAAAGTTAAAATTGGGTTTTGTTTGCACTTTTGTCAGTTGATTACCTGGATGTTGTTGTGACTGACAGAGGTTATTTTTGGCAGTTGGGAGATGATGTAGTGGCTGTTGCTGTTGTGGAGAGGATAGGGTCTGAGTCCCAGGGGGGTACTCCCTTATATGGGCTATATAGGTATGTGCGGCCCCAAAGGTTTTTCAACCATTTTGGTCATAAATAGGGTATCGATTTTAGCTGATTTTGGCCTTTTTGGTCATAAATAGGGTATGGTTTTTGCACTCTAGCCTTGATATGGTATGTTTTTGAGAAGAAGCCAGTTTTTCATCATTATCAAAAAGAAAATCAACAAAAACCCTTCACAATTACCGGTATGTCTCCAGTAATTTAATGTTGGTCTGAACTGGGTTTTGATTTAAGGGCCAGGTTATAAATAGGATTTCGAATTTTTGGCCAAGTCATAAATAGGGTAGGAACTATTGCAGATTTTGGTCATAAATAATTTGGGAAGTGAGTTGCACACCCCCACCCAATTTTTCTGGAAGTACCCCCCCCCCCCCCCCCCCCCCCCAGGGTCAGAGTAGAGAGACTGAAATAAAAACTTGTAAATGCATGAACTGTCCACTGGGAGCAAAAAAAGTGGCTGTTGTAGAGAGGTGCTCGTTGTAAAGTGGTAGCTGTTAGTGAAGGTTTAACTGTACTTAGCCTTTACCCAAAGAAAGTTGCTTTACACACAGTTACCACAAAAGAAACACTATGATTTTTTAAGTACATCTGATTCAACAGGTACATACCCTCTTGATGTGGTACGTCGTCGAATGCAGATGAAGGGTGCAACCGGTGAACTGTTCAAGTACAACTCAACGTGGCATGCTTTTAATGTGATCGCTAAAACTGAAGGAATTCATGGTCTTTTCAAGGGAATGTGGCCAAATCTTTTGAAGGTAACACAGTACAACATATATCATTAAAAACTGTTAGTAATAAATTTAGTTAATTTCATTTCTGTTCATGGAGCTCTTTTCACCAGGTTTGATTACCAGCCCGCTCTTTAAGAAAGACCTGAGCCTGTACTCCCAAGGGACATGGCTACAAGTAGACAATATACTGTCCATGACTTGTACATGTACCATATCCACAGTCACAACCACTGGGTATAAATGGCATAAAATAAGCAAGTTGTGGTCTACTCGAGTTCTCACCCTCTCTCTCTGTCACCCAAGGCTGCGTTCTTAGGAGCCTAGTGTTGCGTGACCAAGAGAGGGCTGGAACTGGATTAGCTGGGTCTAAACTTGATTTAAAACAACACCAATACTTATTATATCATCATGTTTAAATCAATGCACTCTAAACAAACTGTAGCTCCTCAGCATTGCGATATTTATCAGGGGCGTAGCCAGGACTTTTCAAGGGGGGGGGGTGGTCACACTGTGCCAAAATGAGGGTACTCACCAGATTGTCATGTCGTTTTCGCCACTGGTTGTAGGTTGTTTGCTTAAAAAATGGCTTACAACGGGGGTGTCACAGGCACCCCAGGACCCTCCCCGCCCACTAGTTATGCCTCACTTTATTACAGTTGAACCACAGCCTTGAGTTAGTTTTGAATGCAAGTCTAACCTCATTCTAACTGAAAGTCTGTTTAAATTGTTAACAGTCTCGATCACCATGAAAACAGACCAGTGCTAAAGATCATTTCTTATTGCTTGTAGGTGGCACCCACTATTGGAATTCAGTTTGCTGTGTATGAATTGTGCAAGTCACTTTTACATAACTACAGTGTGACTGAAAGTTTGTAAAATACTAGAAAAGGACATTGTCAGAAGATTCAGATTTTAAATTGATGTGACATACAGTCGAACTACATGCGTGCACACCAACCATGCAATGGAGACCATGCTCTGCAGAAGAGTAGTTTACCGGCAGTCCTGTTATTGATTATGAATTTTGTCATAACATTGTCAAAGTAGCTGTGGATTTACGAGGCGATAGCCGAGTGGATCCACAGACTACTTTGACAATGTTATGACGAAATTCATTGTCAGTAACAGGACAGACGCATAAGAAACTGACGTCAATTTGTTTTTTACGATTTAAAACAAATTGTCAAATTGTCTGCTGTCGCTCGTTGGTGCCTCGCATAATCTGTCTGCATATTGGCAATGAAAATTAGCCAATGAGCACGCGGGAATTCCTGCAGTCACCATAAAATATCTGTTTAATGCAGGATCTATAATCGCTGAATATTGCTCTGATGTATGTTTCTAGATGGTAGTCTGTCATGGTCCTGCCGCCCAAGCCAGTGTAATTCTGAGTGTTGCAGCCAAGAACATTCGCCATTTCCACATCCCCCATAATACACCTTGTTTGCCCCCGAGAATTTTGCATAAGCACTGTCTTCAGTTTCTCTTGGGACGACTGTAATACCCAGAAGAATTGGGAAACAAAGGTTATGCAGAATTTTGGGGGGCAAACAAGATGTATTATGAGGGATGTGGAAATGGCAAATAACAGAAAATGCCAACTAGGCTTGTTCTGAAGTTAGAGCTGAGTCAATAGTAGAGAATCAAATGTAGTTCAGATAGCTATATTTTTTCAAAAAATATTGATAATTGCATTACCCGGTGTATTCGTCATCCTGATTATTTACAATATACATGTAGAACACTGGTACTTTAAAATAGTTTTAAACTTTGAAATTATTTTTAGGTACAAAGGTAGTGTTCTAGAGGTATTTAAAAGGGGTCTGGCTAGGCCAGTCTTGCTAAGTTGTCAATCACCAGTGTTAACTACATGTCCAAACAATACTACTCCTAACTGGTGACAAATAACTCTAGAATCTGCTGCTTCTTTTGAATTTGAGGCAAGTCTAGTTAATTATGGCATGCCAGAGTCTTTGATGTGTATCAGAAAGTTACATGTATGTGAAATGTAGGAATTATCATCCAACTATTAATAAGATCATGGTTGTTTTGCATGGATATAAAGGTACAAAGTACAGAGTCACTAGGTCACACTTTTAAATTTAGGCTACAAAAAGTTGGGTTTCGTCTTAGGATTAATATAATTTAAATAACCTTGTGCAATGAAATTAAGAAATCAGTCTGACAGGAAACAGAGGGTCATGAAATGTGACTAGAAAGAATGATTTTAAAAGTCACTATGCTGGAACTACACTTTACAACCACCTTGCCAATATTACCAGCTCATTATCACTACCACTTCCAAAAAAATGCTTAATTGACCATTTTCTTAACACAAGTACACATTTGATAGAACCACAATTTTATAGCCCAGAGGTGGTCGTATTATGGGATTCCACTGTACTATCTAACTTCATTCTACATAATAATATAATAAAGTTAAATTAATATGAACTCCATTATGTATATTATGTGACTTATTATAAAATTAAACATCTTGGGCATTTTTGCTCAAATTAATCATTTTTGGCTGTCTGATGTTGGTTGTGCAGTGTTTTTCGAATGAAAACTTTATGAGTGTGCCAATCTAATGAAAATTGTTCAGGAAAGGTTAAAGTAATACTTGACTGTTCCCTTGACTGCAACAGGAAGTGTACACCATCAGCAAACCTGTGCTTGCACACTGCACTTCTCACTGTCATTTACTTGTAATACCTAACTCACAGCCAAACTAAGTTTATCAACACAATTCTAACGGAGGAGGGCACTCTGGTATTTTTCCCAGCACAAAACTGTCTGCCCTAAAGGCCTGCATATCTTCGTCACTGCAACTTAATGACACAGGTGCCGCTGTGGTTATTGTGGTTGCTGTTGTGGTTTTTGTGGAAGGCGTTTCTGACTGCAGGGATGTGGATCCCTGTAGAAGGAACAAAGGTGCTTGAACAAATATGGAACGCCATGCAAACACCACCACATCGAGTACAACATACTGGACTTCATACCAAGTACCATAAATGATCTAATAAATGCCTTGTCTCTAAAGTTTCTAATGAATATCTCCCTCCTTAGGGGTAAAGTTTACATTACATGTCCCCCTCCAATAAACGCCCCGGGTCTAACACATGCCTCTCACAAAGAAGCACCTCATAAACAAAAGAAACACTCCATAGATTTATTAGTTTCTCCACAGGGGACTCGAACACTACATCAGCAGAGTCGTTTAGAAGGGATTTGAATGAAGCGATGGCGGTTTATATTTCCAAATATTATCTCGTCTGCTACTTTGTAATTATGACGCTCTGATTATGTCTCAAGTTTCTGTTATTGTCGTTAACTATTAACTCTCGAGGGGAGAAATTCTCAGGTTTCATAACAGCCACGTGTTAAAAAGAGAAAGTTAATAGTAACAATGTTGATCGAAACTTGAGACGTACTCGGAGCATCAGGCAAGATAATAATCCCTTCTAAACGACTCAAAAAGACACAGGAACACAGGTAAATAACAGCACGTTTATTTTTACTGCTGATCAATATAGTGTTTGGGACGCCTGTGGTTTCTCACTTGGTTTGCGAATTGCATCTTGTTCAATCTCAAGTTTAAAGTGCAGATACCACTTTAGTATCTTTTGTTTCTGTACTCAATATTTCAGCAACTTTGACCCTGATGACAATGAAGACGTGGATCGATATCAAACTATGAAAGACATCTCTTAGCACCTAGGCTTTGTATTAGCACAGATTAGATTAGTCTACTACTCACAAACTCTGTTTATCTCTTACACCGTGAGCAAACTACGTGTCTTGCCTGTTTTGTTGACATTGTTGCATGTGACAATAATTGTTACACTTAACATGTAAAGTGAATTAAATGCCTCTCTCTAATGAAATGCCTCATATCTATTCAATGCCCCTCCATGGACCCCTAAGATTTAATAGACACCCCAGGCATTTGATAGATCATTTATGGTAAATGTAAAAAGGAACTACTTGAACATGTAATGATGTTATGATACTAGTAGCTGGAAACAAAGAAGGCAGTTCCACATACAAGAACATAAAAGTGCACCTACCATGGTATTGTTCGATGCTTGACTTGTAGAGATGATGGTACTATCTTTCTGCACTTGAGTTCCACTGCTAAAAAGCCCACTTGATGTTGTTGGTGAGGATGAACCAAATAGTCCAGGTTTTAATGCAGTTTTTACACCAAACAAACCAGCTGATTGGCCAGAGCTTGTACCAAACAAGCCTCCTGATTGGTTAGTTGCAGTGAAAGTACTTGTAATTCCAGTCATTCCCGTTGTATGCTTGGTTGAGTTGGCATTGTTGCCAAAGACACTTCCTGTAACGCCTGAAACACTGCTCTGTCCAAACACACCTGACTGGTTGTTAGTACTTCCTGTTCCAAACAGACCTGATTGGCTTGAACTGTCTGAAACAGTTGAAAATCCACTAGACTGGAGAAGAGGACTCCCACCTCCAAAGCTTCCTCCCAATCCCCCTTTTGACTGGCCAAAGGACCCACCGCTACCAAACATTCCACCTCCCGTGTTTGTCTGTTGAAAAATGGATGTTCCTGATTCCATGGCTTCTGAGCTCGGGAGTTTGGTCTGTTGCTTGATCTCTTGTTGCTTAGGGAAGTAAAATATACATCATTTGCCAGCCTAGGTTGGTCTGTACATAGTCTAAAACATTTCCCTCAGTCTTGAGTATGGCATGTGGTCTTCAGCCTCAAACCATACTCAAGACCCTTCCCTATGAGGACCTCCTGACTAGCAAATAACATCAATTATATATTTCCTGATTGTTCAACAAATGTTTTCTGTCCACACTATCCCTTGAGGTCAAGGGGAAACAAAACTCACTATTTCCCCACAGGGCCAGTCATTAAGTGTTGTGTCATACCTCCCACCTCAAACATAGAAAAAAGAACTGTGAAAAAATTGTTTGCTTGATGCCGGCTGGCACAAAAACTTTGCTGCGTTTTCAAGGTGCACGACATGACCATGTACGGGTCAAAAGTTCAAGTTGTTGTTTCTCTATGGAGCTAGTGAGTTTTGACCAACAACACGTGACATGTTCTCCTCCAATCAGATTTGAGTTGGTAGGCCAATACTCCATCATGTACGCTAAAGCAAGAAATTCAAGAGTAAGGCCACTAAAAAGTAAATGATCAATGAATGAATGAAAATTCCAAAGAAAATCTAGGCTCGTAATAACTCGTGGCAGTTTAGGAGAACTCAAAAAAGCTGCAAAAACACTCAATTATTTTATGAGTGATAGTTGACGGGGGTGCGGCCTAAGTCAACTATCATGTAGAGAAATCTAGAACGAATAGTCTATAATTCTAAATTATTGTTTTAGTACATAAATCTTAGTATTCATTCAAAACTTTATCTATTAAAATCCTCTTCACAGATACTTTAAAAATGCAAAGTTGCAGACACCATTTTGCAAACAACCACACGCTGCTAGGCTACTCACTGCCTACAACAGAATAGGCAGTGAGTAGCGAAGCCAATCAGAAAATGGCATTTGTTATGAAACGCTAGGTAGACTTATCCTGAAACTTGATAGAAACACGGGCAACGTTTTATGACAATTAAAAAGTCAAAGTTAAAAAGCAATGATGTTTTGACTGTTGGACGGTCATTTTCAAGTTGAAAAGTAAAATTTTTTATATGTTCAAATATATACAATCGATTATAAGAATGCTAATGAGACACTGACTAAAACTCTAAAATATTTACATAGAAACAATACAAGAAAATTGCGGCATGAATGATAAAAAACGCTAAAGCAATAGAAACGATTTAAAAAATGAAATAATTAATAAGTAAATAGCTTCATGCGGATCGAGTCACTCTGTTTGTTAAGTTTTGGTTGAAGTTTACAAATAAAAAGAATTTCAAAAATCAAACAGTCAAGTTTACTCGGACATTTTTTCAAATCCCGAAATTGTTTCCAGTGGTCTCTGGATCCTTTCCGTGGTCATCCTTTATGTGGTTGCTGATTGTTGATTGTGGTTGCCGATTGTTGTTGCAGGCGAGCAAAAAACCATTTTAAGACGTTCACATTCTTGATGGAAGAACTGCCAATTCAAGGAGAGTTTGAATGCACGGTTTAACATTGTCTTCAGTAGAGAATGTTTCTACCTTACGTCAGCATGGCTTTGGTAATGCAGTAAAAGCCCACTATTGGTCAGTTTCACGTGGACCTTTGTATATATTACAAAGGTCTACATGAAACCGACCAATACTGGGCTTTTAGGATCCAGAGACCATTGAAAGCAATTTCGGGATTTTGAAAAAATATCAGAGTAAACTTGACTGTTTAGTTTTTGAAATGCTTTTTATTTGTAAACTTCAACCAAAACTGAACAGAGTGACTCGATCTGCGCAAAGCTATTTACTTAATTATTTAATTTTTTAAATCGTTTCTACCACCTTAGCGTTTTTTATTATTCATGCCGCAATTTTCTTCTATTGTTTCTATGTGAATATTTTAGAGTTTTAGTCAGTGTCTCAATAGCATTCTTATTATCAATTGTATATATTTGAGTGCATACAAAAATGTTACTTTTCAACTTGAAAATGACCGTCGAACGGTGGAAACGTCGTTGCTTTTTAACATTAAATTTTCTAGTGAAATCCGTTTCTAAAAATTTGTTGATTCGAATGTTTTATTAATAACATTAAATAATTTTTTGTCAACTCCTTAAATACTACAAGACTAGACAGTATAAAACCTTCATCGCATTTGTATCTTTCGCACATATTTGCTTCCCTAAAGCTCAATTTAATTTTACTAACTTACAATCTGGGCAACTGACATCTGGCTCAACTGAAGTCTTCTTTGCTGATTCACACTTATAAGATCTTTTAGTCCTTGTTGCTGTAAAAAAGAGAATACAACTTATAAGGACCAGTATGTCAAATTGCTAAAATGGGTTTATTTCTTTGAGCCGTTTTAAAATGAGTGTCAAAAGTAAAAAGGTAATTAGTTTGGTTTTGGTTTTTAGGTCCAGGATTGAACAGTAATGAGATTCAAATTCCTTATGTATATATGGTAAGCATCACAAAGTGTCCTCATTGTTGAAAAGTCACCAAAACACACACAATTCTGTGAAATATGAAGTAATATGAAAATGTCAAATAACCCTGCCAAATATGA
>NW_028301563.1:26225000-26350000 GCF_042242905.1 Orbicella faveolata
AATTTACTTGTTTGTTAATGCACACCAAAAACAGTAATTAATGTCGACTGATTCCAAGTCAGCGGTTTTTCATTTGAGTGTTGTAAAACCAAACCAAACCAATTACTAACCAATTAGACTACTCAGCCATTCTCAAATTGTAGTAAATCCCACACAAAAACCAAGGTAAATTTGCCTGATTAATTTGAAATTCAGTTGAAAATTGCTCTATCACACACCAGGTAAGTGTAATTTGTTTTGCCAACACTCGTCCACTGGATGGTGATTTTTTTTAATCTGGTAGATGGCATTATACATGTACACTCTGAACAGCTGCACATCCCATTAACAGCCCATGTTAAACGGTAGTTAATTTTCCCGTGGAGGATTAATCATGAGGTGTAATACTGAACAGTGAAGCTGTCTGTGTTATACCTGACTGTTATGATAGGTTGACCTGTTCCACTGCCCACTCCTACCAAATGCTGACCGCTGCTGCTGACCAAAACCACCACCACCTGTATTAAAAAAGCAAACAAGTTCGAGAATCTAGAAATAAGTTTTAATCATTTATCATGTCCCTAACTGGAGAGGAAAAATGTGGTCATTTAAAAAAGAAAAAAAAAACATACGATGTTTTATAGGGGGAGGGGGAAAGGAGAAGGGGGGAGGGTTGGGAGAATTTAAGACAGATATGTAAGCCTGAGACGTAGTCGAGGGTTTGGATAACTCTCGAGAATTGTCCCATCCCCCTTGTGTTTGGATAAGGCTATGTAAATATGGAAAAAGTCCTATATTGTCTTCATAAACTTCATTAATTTTTTTTGTCAAAACCTGTGTTTACATACTCTAACCTAAACACACCTATCAACCATACTATCTTAAATATTAAATATAATTTATGGTAATATATCGCATGCAACTCATGGCTAATGCAGTCCAGGTCTTCTTGTTCTTCTTGTTCTTCTTTATCATATCTTTTTCAAACGAATACAACCACAGCAAAGAAACAAGCAAACAAACATAATACATTGTAATTCTGTCTCAAAATTCCACAAGATGCATGACTCAAGCCCAGAGCCATTTATAACAGTTAAATCACCACTGCACAACATTTGTGACGGCATGGTTTAAGGTAATTTCTGTTATACAATAATTAAGTGAATATAAATTTATATCAAATTACCTCCTCCACCGCTAGGATGTTCATTCCAGCATTTATCACCAAATCGACAGTATCCTTTCAAAAAATGTTGGCAGACTGTTTTCTTCTTAGCTTTAAGAAAAAGATCAACAAATCAAATTACAATTTTAGCTTGGATATCTACAGTATGTCCAGTTTATCTCTCATAAAAGAAAAAAATTAAAATAAATGATAACCTCATTTGTAATTTTTTCGTTTGGTTGTCAAGAATTCCTTTTTTAACTATACCTAAATTTGATACTTGGGTCATGCTTGTTTGTTTTCTGTTGAAACAGTTTTTATTCTCAGTCTTTGTTTCATACCCAGTGTACAGGCTGCATTAATTTTGTACCCACTGTGTGCAGTCTGCATTTTGTACTGAGCAGAAGCTTTATGCATGCACCTGATTTACAGTGAAGTCAAATTTGGTGGAAATGAGATCAGTCAGTATAAAATGAAAACTGCAGGCTGCAGAATGCAGACTGACTGCAGTCCGGGCGTAAAATGAAGACCGATGAGAAATCTAGACTATAGAGCAGGGGTAAAGATGTTTTAAGTATATATCCTGTAATTTCCATTATCGAGTGCTAACTGTAAATAGGATTATTCAGACAGTCGGTGCAAAATGCAGACTGCGGACTGGGGTAAAATATAGACTGCAGATTGCAGACTTTTTAGGCATATATCATGCTATTTCAATCCATCACTGAGTGCTAACTGTAAACATGCCAGGGTTATTCAGGCTAAACATAGGGCAAGTCTGCACTTGGGTTAGCCTGAATACCACTCCAGTTAGCCTGATTATCACTCAGGTTAGCCCATTGAATATCACTCAGGTTAGTCTGATAAGGCTCCGGTTTGCCTGTTGAATTGCGGTCGTTTCACCAGATGGCCCATTCGCCCGAAGATGTTTCGCCCGATCTCAGAGTCGATTCGTCCGAAAAAAAAGTCGATTCGCCCGGACTAAGAGTCGATTTGCCCGGACTAATAAAATCCTGGATAATCCTTATGTTTTGTTGGCTTAACTTATCAAACATAAAGCATTTAACGTGTCCTAATCTTTGGCGATGCCAGTTAATCGTTGAGTTCAATTTGTCACGTGTTTATTGTAAACGAACGCTACCCATGGATATTTATCACGCCCCCAATAGACACTTCGTTTCTTGCAAACAAATTCTTTCCATAGATACATCCGTTATTTGTTTTCCCTTTTTGGCGTCTGTAGTATACATTAAGCTGAATCGTTCATACAGGTTAGGATACTATCATGTAAATAGGATTTTTAAATCATATCCAATAAAATATGGCATTACTTAAATCATAGCGTGGTTTCTTACATTTTTAGTAGACATTTGCATATCGCAATCGATAACGCAATACGGTAGAATGTGATCGTGAAAAGTTCTGATAAACATATCCAAAATAAGACGGTTAAATATACTACAAACAACAAAAGGGAATACAAATAACGTATCTATTGACAGAGTTTGTTTGCAAGAAACGCGTGATAAGTCGAAGTGTCTGGCGTGAAAAATAGATGTATCCATGGGCAGCATTTGTTTACAATAAACGCTAAATTGAACTTAACAATTTACTGGCAGCGCCAAAGATTAGGAAACGTTAAATGCTATATGTTTGATTAAGTTAAGCCAACAAAACATACTTGATTAACCTGGATTTTATTAGTCCGGGCGAATCGACTCTTAGTCCGGGCGAATCGACTTTTTCTTCGGGCGAATCGACTCAGAAATCGGGCGAAACGTCTTCGGGCGAATGGGTCATCGGGCGAAACGACCTGATACCTGCCTGTTTGCGGTTATCTCCCAATAGACCATTTTACAGTTGTCTGGTCAGTGACCTGGCCTTTGTATGGCAGCGAGGCTAGAGTTGACCTTGTTTTGATACAAACCTCACTGCTTTTGTCATGTAAATGCTCCTAGTTAGCATCAGAACAATTTGTTTTACACAACAAAAGCAGTGAGGTCTGTATCAAAACAAGGTCAACTCTAGCCTCGCTGCCATACAAAGGCCAGGTCACTGAGCAGACAACTGTAAAATGGTCTATTGGAAATGGTAGCACGATTAAGTTAAAAAGTCTACAGTCTTAATTTTACTCCCCTACTGCAGTCTGCAGTCTGCGTTTTTCATTGACCCGAAATGAGATCTAGCCACAAGTAATCACAAATTCAAATAAAAAGACATTTTCCACCTATTTGTAAATTAGCTTTATGGTCTTTATGCGATTCTAAAACGCGCAAAGACAACACAAAGTGAAACCGATATCTACAGGTAAGCTTGATGACATTTCATTGTGCTGGCTTTTTAGCCATTCATACACATAAAGAAACTAACCCGTGGGATGCTCATCGCGGCACCTATCTCCAAACCGACAGTTACCTTTCAAAAAAAACTGACAAACAACCATAATGGACTTCTACACGGAAGCGACGGCAGCCATTTTGTATCGCCGCTGACCTAGGGGAATCTCACAGGCGGCCAGGCCAGTACACGCTTTTTACCAGGCTTCCTCGACTTTTTCAGCCTGCGAGGCTCTCATCGTTGGTGGCACGAGAAAACGATCCGCAAACAAATAGAAGGGAGAGTCAGCTCTTGCCGCAACCATCCGGTTGCCCATTTTCAGTTGTTGTGAGTAGGTTTGGATATTGTCGATCGACGTGAATCTTTGGGGGATCAAACTACGAAGTTGTAGTTAAAGAACAAGGAGATATTATTGACCAGGAAGAAATTAAAATGATCAATTCGACAGATCTGTGGAAGGAAGCAAATTTGGCATATCTTAGTAGAACATTCTATTTTCTGTTGACGTCAATGTGCTATTTAATAGCATTCGAAGCATTTACGATGGTTTCAGTAGGAGACAAGTGTTTATTACAATCTTAGATGGGTAAAGGATGCAACTTTGCTCGCGTTTTCGTGTTTTGTGTATACCATACGGCTCATAGATGAGCCAACCAAAATTCGCGTCAATAATAGTGCATTAAGGTAATGGTTATGGTGAATCTTTAGTTAATGCCCAGTTCAGACTCCAAACTTTTCATGAGCCGAACTTAATTCGAATTTGGACCGACCCAAATTATCAAAAGTACGCCTGTTAATTCAGACGTCCAACTTAATTCACCGAACTTAAAAGGTCAGCGGTTTTTAGGTAAGGTGTATGCATTAGGTTCGGCACATAAAAAATTCGACGTCTGTATCAAAGCCGTTCCAAAGCCGAAATTCCCGGCTGAGCTAGGCGGGAAGAACGGCTGAGGTGTTCCAAATTCAAATAGCCGTTCTTAACTGATTCAGACGCCGAACTTTTCATGTACTTAATTCAACGTATTAGGATCGGCTCATGAAGAGTTCGGCGTCTGAACTGGGCCTAGGAGGTTTAGAGTGCGTTTTGAATTCGCGTAAAAGCGCGTTAAGTGAACGCATTAGCACGTATGGGATTGTTATTGTTCACAGCTTTTGTTGCTTTGTGAGAGGAAGTTAACGAACTTTTCTAAAGACAACATACGGTACCCAGTGGCAAGTGTTCGACTTTCCCGCGCTTCTGCCAGGCTTGGAAGCATAGGAGCTGGATAAACAATGTCAAAAAATCTCTGCAACCGTACAGACTCGTAGCTTACCACAAACAAGAGAGAAGTCTTCAAAAAAAAAAAAGAAAGAAAGATTTATCCGATGTGACAGATAACTGAGTCGTGGTTGGTGTGGAGTTAGCAAGGTTTACTCCACATTGAACGGTCTGGGTCCGGATATCACATAACAACATGTACGAATAACTTGCATCTCGATTTATAAAATTTTTGTAATATAAGTGCTGCTGTGATTGTTTGGTTGTGATTTCTTTGCATCAGCAACGGCCACCTTTATAACTACTACCTATCTGTCAACGACCGTTTTTATAACGGCTACCTCCCTTTTATATATAACCACTTCTCTATAACAACCACCTCTGTTAAGGGGGGCATAAAATCACTCTAAAAAACGTTTGTTCAACTCAATTTCTTGAAGTTTTTAGTATGTTTAGAGACTAAGCAAGCGCTAAATGCTTTCGGTTTTAAAACGTTCGGATTGAAAGACGAGGGACAAATTCCTTAAAATTTATTCGGAATTGATTGATTGATTGTGGACTGTTTTCTATTAGTGCGTATTTTTATTCCATTTTCCTTAGTGGTTGGGATTTTTTCCACATTCATTATGCTAAAAGGGATAGTGATTAACTCAGGGGACCAGTTCCTGGGGATTTCCTTCTTTGAGGTCACGGGTAACCGCAAAATCTCATTGTGTAAACTGAAAGTATAAAATGCCGATAGCAATGGAACACAAAGCACTGAAAGGTCTCCGATGTGAAATAGCCAGTAGTGGCAAGGATGAGAGCTCGTATTAATGTTGCAAAAGATCGAAAACGATTTAATGTTGACCAAGCTGGTGGTTTTGGTCCATCATTTACCGTCAAGACAAGTCGCATTTCATGCAAATCAGGCCCATATCTTGGGCCTGACCATAAGTACGAAAGAATCATTGTATATGGGCGCAGTGGTGAAACAGATTGGTATACTGCAAACGGCACTCTCTGCACGAGCGGATATGCTCTCATCATGAAAACCGACGTCAAAGCTTTTAAAGATCTACAAGCTGCATGGTCATACGAGCCGAGCCAAGTACATGGCATCATGGCATCAAAGGTCTGAAATTGGTCGGAGAAGGTTTTGGAATAATGAATGGGAAGTTCAAGATTATTTCAGGAGCGTTTAATCCGCGGATGACGATTACCACGACAACAGTTCCCTCATGAATCAAGATTCAGCCCGATATGTGGAGGCAGTTGTCAATATCTGGAAGGATGCAGGACCCAACTTTCCTGCGAGGCAGAATTACAGTGTAAATGAATTAAAACACTAATTGATCGATTGAACTAAATATACGTCAAACATGAAATCAATGTCAAACGAGGGTCAAAAAAAAAAAAAAAGAAAAATAGTGATTACGACATTTGATTCGTTTTCTTGGAGAGCAAGGAGGGAAAGATGTTTTGAATCGTGAGTGAATCTATCGTATCGAGTAGAAGCCTGTCTTTTCTTCTATTGATTTCGTCCCTTGGAGAAAAACTATCAATATTTTTAATTACTGACTCTATACATAGTAAAATGGAAGCTGACAAACAGGGATTTGTGATAAAAACTGCTCATAAATGATGAAATAAATGTGTTCTTGTTTCGTGCTTGCTGTTGTTCCATAGCTCACTCAATTCCCAGAAATTCTTTGTTAATAGACATGTTGAGTGTTACGTCTTCTTCCACTCCTAGCAGTTGTCAGGGTTGATAAGCTTTCTAGGAATAGAAGTAATTATCACCTCTCATTCCTTTGGCAAGTTTGTGGTCCCATTTTTTCACGATGTACAACAGACTCTTATGAAACCTCGACAATCTAATAAATTCAGCATAATAAATTGATCTTTGGAAGTGGTTTTCTAGTGATCTGTCCATATGAAACATACGAAAACATTTTGAAATTATCTGACATGGTGGCTTATCGTCAAAACGGTTCATTAATTTAAATTTGATATTCAGTTTTAACTTAACCGTGATAGTTGTATTTTTTAAACGACCAAACAGTAGACAAAACCTATTTTCTTCAAGACGATATTTAGCTCAGAGAAATGATCAACAGCAAAGATTGCAAACTGTCTAAAAATGCAATCAAAGAAAGTTGCCGTCTACCTGTACTGGCCGGTTGAAAAAAGTCTATTTTTTTGGAATATCGACCATCACGGTTGATGGACCAGTATTTTGGATTCTCTTAGATTTCACAAAACACTGATCTCGCTAGACCTTTAATTCCAAGAGTATTTCAGAAAATAGTTCATCGAGATGGTCTTTTTGTTCGATGGAACAAAATATGATCCAATTAAAGTTTCGGTCCTGTCGTGGGATTTTCCAAACTTACAGCAAGAGGCCTCTTTAAACGTCTGTTGGTACTTAAATCGAACGGTTTTGGTCCGAAATCAGTAAGGTCGGGATAGAAACCAACGTTTATCAAGTCCAAGAGTCTCGTAAATCAGATCATAGGTTCCCAGAGCCACCATTTTTTTCGTGCCAAGGCTTCGTTAGTTAAGATGGACGCGAGGCTCTCGGACCAAGTGTGATCGCGGGCACTTTTTAGGCGATGACGTATTGTGTGACGTCATCGCTTTATGTTGGCATGCATGCATTCCTTTGGATAGTGATTTCGCATAGTTTGTCGCGCTTATGTCCGTGCGCTTATGTCGCGCACAATTTATCCCCCCTGTGGAAGCGAAATGCACTCTGGGAGTTCCTTTGCTGGTTTCCTTTGCTGTTTGTAGGTTCAGCGGAGTGCTTTTAATTGTAGCTTTTAAAAGAAGATTTAGGGGTGGATTTTGGTTTAAACAGTATCGGATAAATTTGCGTTCACGGGCAAACTCATAATAAGAACATATCCTCCATACATACAGGTTTAGATAGACAAGTAAGTCGCACAGGCGATAGGTGAAGGCTTTGCGGCTTTCCTTTGCTGTTTGTAGGATCAGCAGACTGCTTTTAATTGATATGACAAGTATACAGTTAAAACAACAAATTAATTTCCGGTGAGGTAATTAGTGTTGCCAATTATTTTTAAAGATAAGGTGTCGATTTCAAAGAGAGTAACATTTCTTTGCGGCTTTCCTTTGCGGCTTTCCTTTGCTGTTTGTAGGATCAGCGGAGTGCTTTTAATTTCAGCTTTTAAACGAAGATTTGGGGGTTGATTTTGGTTTATACAGTGTCGGATAAATTTGCGCTCACTGGCAAACTCGTAATAAGAACATATCGTCCATACATACAAATTTAGATAGACAAGCAAGTCGCGCACGCGATAGCTGAAGGGTCTACATAAAATTTACGGATTGGTAGCGCAGTTGTACTTTTGCCAGTCTTGAAGTGAATTGAATGAGCATTCTATGAACACTGAAATATACAGTTTACAGTAGTGACAATGAAGTCAGGGTACGATTCATTTGCAGTTTTCAGTTTTTTATGAAGTTTTCAGTGGAAATGTGCTGTTTTATATTTTCCGTCAACGAAAGAGTGGTTGTGATTAAACAATCGATAATCGTTTTGTCAGGGTAAAGACAATACGAATGTTCATTGATGACAAGTATAAGGTTAACAACAAATTAATTTTCGGTGAGGTAATTAGCGTTGCTAAATATCTTTAAAGATAGCAAGGTGTCGAGTTCAGAGAGAGAAACTTGTACTTTGCGGCTTTCCTTTGCTGTTTGTAGGATCAGCGGAGTGCTTTTAATTTCAGCTTTTAAACGAGTATTTGGGGGTGGATTTTGGTTTATATAGTGTCGGATAAATTTGCGCTCACAGGCAAACTCATAATAACATATCTTCGATACATACAATTTTAGATAGAGAAGCGGGTCGCACGCGCGATATGACAAGTCAAGAGAAAATGATTTTCTCTTCGACAAGTACACGGTTGAAACAACAAATTAATTTCCGGTGAGATATGTTGCGGTCAGATTCGCGCTAGAACCTTGCTTGACATGTCATTTTTGTTTACATAACAAATTCCAAGCACGATATTCGGTGTGACCGATCAAGAGTATGACCATGTGCTTGTTTGAAATCTAACCCCAGAGTAACTAAAAGTACAAAGAATCCGAAGCTCAACTCAAGAGCGGTGTGTACTGCTCTTGAGCTGTGCTAAATAAATAAGATATGTTTTTCTTACGCGATTTGTCCAATGGGGAAGCAGCACTTTTGATTGCTTCATTGGTGACCTTTGTCAATTCTATTCAGAGCATCAGAGTTTCCCGTATTGCAAACAGGCGGCAAAAATTCGTAGAAAAAGCATGTCTCGGGATCACACTTCACCGAATCCCTTCCTTGATTCAACTTATGACCATGGCTATCCAGTACAATTTCCACTTCAAGGCAATGTTAGACCTTTTCGGCAGACGGGCCATGCAACCGAGAGGAACAACTATGGCGCTGTTTCACAATTCCCGGGCTCGGCTATCGAGCGTTCAGCAGCCACTTTTCCTTCAGCTGCCCCTTTTCAGCCTTTTTACACTGCACATTTTCCAAGACCTATACGGGATGCAGACGGCGCTGAAGAGATGTTTTCCTCCTCATCAGAAAAGTGTAGACCTGAAACAGAGTCAAGCAGTCAAAGCGACGAAAATGGCGCGAAAGCAAGCCAAACCAAGTGGTTTGACGCTCAGACTTCGGTGCTTGTCGAGGAATGGAAGGAAAGGGTGGAAGAAGTGGAAAGTAGTAGAAGTTTGGAGGCCTGGCAGAAGATTGTTCAAGCGGTCAACAAGGCAGGCCCTTTTAAAACAATGAAGCAATGTAAAGACAAACTACGAAACTTGAAGCAGGCTTACAAAGATGCGAAGACCAACAATTCGCAGACCGGACGTGCAGCAAAAACCAGTCCATTCTTTGATGCCTTTGAAGAGTTTTTGGGCTCAAGACCAGTTGTGAAAATGCCTGGGGTGCTTCAGTCATGCAGCGAATCCACTACAAGTAATTCGCCTTCATCAAGCAAATCTTCGCATCCTGATTCAAGCGACTCCGATGGCAACGCAGATTCCTCGCCAAAGGAAGGAAAAAACAAAAGAAAGAAGGCCAAGGCCGACGAGCCTGCTCAAAAGAAAGCAAGAAAAAGCAAAGAAAGCAATCAAAATGCTTTCATTGAATTGTCTTCAAAAATACTCGAAATGCAGAACGCTCAAGTGGAAGCGATTGAGCGATCACAAACAAGAGCAGAGGAGCTTATGCTCAAGATGGAAATCGAGCAGAGGAAAATCGATGAAGAAAGCAGAAGAAGGGATCAGGAATTTTTCCTTCGCATGGCAGAACTTTTGAAAAAATAAGTGAAAACTTACTTGATCATGAAACTAAAAAACATGGAATATAACGAGTGCTAGAAAAGGATGGGGACATGGCTTTTGCTGTTTACACTAATTGCGTGACAGTTTCGTTACATTGGTAATAGATAAAATACAATTCCATTATATCACTGTATTGTGAGATGTATGTTATAAATCTCCTTATTTTTTTATTCAATTCATGAACTGTTCACTTTTCATTAAAATTAAAAAAGCTTTAAACGTGCATATGCTTATGTAACAAAACAAAACAATAAACAGTTGTGTTTCTAGGATAACCTACAAGTTGTGAAGTCATTATGAGTTATTTTCTATTGCTTGACGAACGGCTTGAGCTCCCGGATTCCGTACAGCGTGATGTAGACGTCTGGACTGCAAATATTCTCTCTCAATGGTAACGACTCTTCTCAAAATCTCAGGGTCGTCAAATTCTTCTCCTGCTTCTTGACAAAAATTGTGTAGAATGCAGCATGTGAGGATTACTTCCGGTATATTGATAAACCTGTTATCCATTCTCTTTAGCAAAATTCTCCATCTTCCTTTGAGAACACCAAAAGCCCGTTCAACAGTGACTCTTGCTGAGGAGAGCACTTTGTTGAATCGTCGTTGAGTCGGGTTTAAAACGATATTGTTAGGATAAGGCTTTAACAGCCATGGAAGGAGAGGGTATGCCCCATCCCCGAGCAGCAGAGGTCGAATATCGTTTCCGTTTATATTTACCACGGGTTCCCTCAGAATATTTCCATTCACTACTTTCCTGTACAGCTCGGAATTCCGTAGGACTCGAGCATCGTGCATACTACCTGGATAACCAATTGCGGTGTCCAAGAACATTAGATTCTCTCCAACAACAGCTTGCATTATCACGCTATAGCGGTGTTGTCGATCAAAATAATCGAAAGGATTCTTTGGGGCCACTATTTCGATGTGAGTCCCATCAATTGCTCCAACTGCTTGGGGAATTTTACATTCATCTTGAAACAGTGCAATGGCTCTTGTCGTGTCATGGTGGTTGACTGGCAATTTGATAAAACGCCTTGAAAATCTGTTCAGCGCGCGGCAAAATTCTTTGGTGATTGTGACACATGATGACTTTCCCACATCAAAGTGTGTAGCAACTTCGCGAAAGCTTCCACCTCCAGCCAACCTCCACAAAGCAATTGCCACTCGCTTAGCTGGAGGAATGGCTTTTCGTAACCTCGTGTTTCTCCTTGAAATTTCCGGAGAAACAAGGTTAACTAACCGAAGAAACGTGTCCTTACGCATCCTGAAGTGTTCCTTCCAATAGCGGGACTGGCTCTCGTCTTCAAGCATCAACTCGATCGAACCAGCCAAAGCGTGGACGACGAAGTGTCCAAGGCCGTTCAGTTTGCATGCTTTGCAAGTGCATATGTGCAACGTTTAAAAGCGTTAATGTGGTTGATGTCGCTGTTGGCAGGGAATGTATCAATAAACCACGTTGAAGGAATAAAAACAACCTTCTCCTTCTTCGTCTTATAGCAGTGTTTCTTCTTATGCAACGCAATCGGTACAGCAAGAAAAAAATAAGCAACGAAGCCAAATGTACATCCATCGCGACTCACTACAAACTGGCGCGAAAACTGACAGTCGTATGTCAACACTTTCTAACAAGCAAGCAGCGAATTTGCAGTTTGACCCCAAGATGAATTCTCACATTCCAACACGTGCTACAGTGACGTCAAAAGCAAGCACGCTAGTTTGTAATCTCTAGCGCTAATCTGACCGCAACATTAATTAGCTTTGCCAAATATCTTTAAAGATAATAAGGTGTTGATTTCAGAGAGAAGAACTTTTCAGCGGAGTGCTTTTTATTTGGGTTGGTACATTTCGCTGATCCTTAACACATGGACTAACAAGATGGACCTGATACATGAACTACTTGAATGAACCACCAATGGACTACCCTAAATGTAAACCCCTAACATTTCTAACCCAAAAGTTTGAGAATCAGTTTGTCTGCTCATGCTCCAATCTTCTAGGAACAATAATCAAACGTCATCGCTTCTGTATGCTTCACGTGCCGTTTATTCATCAAAGTTGAATATTCGGTCGTTCGTCGACACAACGATCGATTTCTTGATCAAGAGAGAGAGTCTTCGCGCACGCTGAGCCGGGTTGACAAGCGTATCTGTAGCGTAGTCTAAACGAGACCAAACGATGATAACACAACGGTTTTAATAAAGCTTATAAAAGCCCGCTATTACTAGCCGTAATACAACAACAACAACTACATCCGGGATACATCTCATTTTACTGCGCAAGCCCGAAGGGCCTATGACATCATAACATCGTTACAGTATCTTTTTGTGGAAAGATGGCGGGTGCATCGCATTTTGCGTCCTATGTTCGTCCATCAAGAGATGAAAGTTCATTTGATGTTTATCCAGCCCATGGTTCTGGTCCACAGTTTACCGTCAAGACGCTCCGCATCTCATGCAAATCTGACACGTATCGCGGAAGTGAACACAAGTACGGTGGAATCATTATTTACGCGCGCAACGGTGAAACAGATTGGCATACTGCAAACAACACTCACTGCAAGAGTGGATATGTGGTAATCACGCGAACTGACACCAAGGAATTTAAAGAGAAACAAAAGATGTCGCGCGAGAGGGGCAAAGTACACGGCACCATTTGGAAACGCATTTGGGGAATCTTGCGATGATCGTGGTGTGAAGCCGGTGGTTGGAGAAGGTTTTGGAATAATAGATGGCAGGTTCAAGACCACATCAGGCGCGTTTAATCCTGCAGATGACGATTACCACGATAGCACCGTCTACATGCATCCAGACTCAGCCCAATATGTGAAGGCGTTAGTGGATATCTGGAAGCGAGCAGGACCCAACTTTCCTGAGAAGCAGAATTACAGTGTGAAGGAACTAGGAGACTGAATTCAACAAAGAAGACCCATAAAAATAAATACGGCTAACATAAAAGAAGAAATAATAAATGTATGATTATTAGATTTTTTTTCCTAAGAAGTTATTGAAGGGCAGATGTTAGCTGTGCCCCGGATGATTTGTTTTTATTTTGGTTTGTTATTTTTTTGGGATACAAAAGATCGATGAACTTACATTTCAGTTAAGTTATTGAGTTAAATAGTGTATGTTTAGTTACTTTTCATCTTTCTCTGTACGATTTGAATCGATCTATAGGTCTGACTCCGTTTTTTAGTTCCTTGATGTAAACTGAACTTTTTGTTTTATCTATTTACGTACTATTTTACCCGTTTCGGTCGTTTCGCTTGTTTCGCTCGTTTCGCTTGTTTCGTTGTTTTCGTTTCGGTGGTTTCGTTTCGCTCGTTTTGCTCGTTTCGCTCGTTTCGGTGGTTTCGTTTCGCTCGTTTCGCTCGTTTCGGTGGTTTCGTTTTGGTCGCTTCGTTTCGTTGTTTCGGGTTTTAGTAAATGCCTTGGAAAGCTAATGAGTACGCGTCACTGGTTTCTAAAACATTTCATTTTGAAATTTTCTGACTATCAATCATACGAATGCATGAGGTTTACTGCGACGATCCATGAGCATCGAGGAGATATTCGATCCGATACTCCATTGTGACTTCCACCTTGACATGAAGCTCTGACAAAATAGAATTGAAATCGTGTGACATGGTTATAGGATTCTGAAGGTGAACATTACTTGTATATGTTAGACAGGTTTTAAAAATATGAATAAATTAAATTAAGCAATCGGCCGCTGAACTTTCTAAACGCACTCTGGATAAATATTAGCATGTGGGTGAAGGACCTTACATAAAAATAACTATATAAAATTATATTTCTAGTCTTTTGGTTTGGCCATTGTCTATATTACGGCATTTGTGCTGGGTAGGGAATAAAATCGTTTTAATAAAACTCAGTTGACAATTACCCTCCTAAAAGTCACGACTCAACGAAAATGCCTTGTGTAAAGTTCCGTGTAAAATGGAAGTATAAAATGCCAATAGAAATAGGAAAGAAAGAAGTTTAAAAAGGTTTCCGATGTGCAGCTGTTATACTGGTGACCGCTGGACTTTCTAAAAGATCTTTCCATTAACACTTGTAGTCTCTTGGTTTCGCCATTATCCATTGTATTATTTTTGCTTGGATGGGCAATAGAACCGACCTAAAAAAAAAATTGATGTTCATCTTAACTTCTTGAGGTTTTTCTTAAGTTTTACTTTCGGTTTTGAAACGTTCGTATTGAAAGACGAGGGGAAAATCCCTCAGGATTTGCTTGAAGGGACTTGACCTAGCAATTTTTAAAGTTCCGCGGAGAGTTCCCCCGCAAAGCAAAAAGAGTCACGACTATACCCCCCAGATTCAATATCCCAGCCACGACAATACACGTGCACCCGCGGGACTCATCAAACTTGTTCCCACAATCATACTTGCTCTTATACTCGGTTTCTCATAAGAGGAATTGGAGGAGAAGAAATTCATCAGCATTGTTTTCTGAAATAAAAAGGTACCGATAGTGTATTTAGGTATATTTAGACCGTCGGATTCAGACACGTTATGCAGCCCAACGGACCAGTGACGTGATAGGTGTATCGGGAGCCAATCAAATCGCACGCAGTGGTCTGGTGAAACCGAAGGCAAGCTAAATCGACACAAACAGTTGTCGACTTCTTGTTCGGAGAACAAGACAGACTGTGCGCAGGCTAACTGCATAAAAATTCTCTTTTGTGGAGAAAAGATATTAGAAATGGAAGACGTGCAACCTTACGGTACAGTTTGCGGTCTAGCCATTGTTCGTCCAACAAAACATCGAAATTCATTTGTAGTCCTCCCAGCTCGTGGTTATGGCCCATCTTTTACCGTCAGCACCCTTCACATCTCGCGTCAATCTGATGCATATCGTGGAAGTGAACAAAAGTATGGCGGAATAATTATTTACGCCCGGAATGGGGAAACACATTGGCAAACTGATAACAACACTCACTGCAAGCGTGGATATGTGGTAATTATGCAAACCGACACCAAAGCTTTCAAAGATCTACAAGCGAAATGGCGAAACAAGCCGGGCCAAGTACATGGCATCATTTACAGAAAAGCATTTGGGGAATCTTGCAAAGGTGTGAAGGTGGTCGGAGAAGGTTTTGGAATAATGAATGGGGAGTTCAAGATCATTTCAGGAGCGTCTAATCCTGCGGATGACGAGTACCACGACAATAGTTCCGGTATGAATCAAGATTCAGCCCGATATGTGGAGGCAGTTGTCAATATCTGGAAGCGCGCGGGACCCAACTTTCCTCTGAGGCAGAATTACAGTGTGTTGGAATTGAAAGACTATTTTGTTTAGAAGATGCTCTCTGATTCTGTCCTTTGGTTTAAACTATGAGTTGTTATAACAACTGATTCCTTTCCTTCGTGTAAATTAAATTCGCAAAAGAGAATTTGTCAACATAACGGCTTATATGGCTGTGTGGCTTCATAGTTCAGTTGGTGGAGCATCGCACCGGTATCGCGGAGGTCACGGGTTCGAATCCCGTTGAAGCCCTGATTTTTTTTTTTCAGGCTTCTTCTTTCCAATTGCTTAAATTGGAAAATTAACTGCGATGATCATTCTTCACTTTCATAACGGGTTATAAACGGTTAAATAACTGTAGTCCTTCTTCGTGCTTGTGGTTCGATTCCCAGAAATTCGTTGTTTACGGATATAGGATATTTAGCGTTACGTCTGCTTTCGCTCTTAGGCGCTGTCTGGGTCAATGAACGTTCTCGGAAAATAGTTGATAGTTTGTATTTTTTTAAGGAACCTCGCTTGATCCTAAAAGCAGACAGCTTTTTGAACAATGAAATTGTCATGCTACAAAGACGTGACTGATTTGTACCAAGAAATGACCAACAATAATTTTTAGAAAAATATAAGAGACAATAATACTCTATTATGATTTGTTTTGATTGTGCTTTGTCATCTTCTAGGAAACTAAGGTTCGATGGACTTATATTTGAGGTGGATACTTCAAAAAGAAATTATAAACTTAGTCAAATTACATCTTTCTCTGTACGATTTCAGTCTTAAGTTGTGGTTAAGGTTCCTTAGTGTAAATCATATTTGCCAACGGGTATGTGAATGATGGCCATATAAACGTGACTGTGCTTCTATTTCACTCAGTTCTCAGACTTTTTTTTATTTACAATTGTCGAGCGATACTTCCGCCCTTTCAAGATTAGGGACAAATTAAATCCCTGCTCGTGTTTACATGAAAGGCCTTATCAGAGCCCGGGGAATGTATTCCGATCGAGTGCCTTTACCAGGCTACGGATAGTTAGAAGGTTAGGGCCTTTCAAAATATTTCGAAGAAAAGCACCCAACAGCTGAGCCATAGATTGGGGCTCATGGAATGCAAGGTTGTACATATTCAAGTGCTGCCGGGGTGCTCAATCTAGGTACGTAAAAGGGTACCTTTTCGGTTAAAAATGATACTAAGGGTCTGGACCTCAGAGCGCAGCCCCCCCTTAATGGACTTGGATGGGTGTTCCTCTGGGTCTCAAGACCAGAGATGAATCCCTCGAGGTGCTTATATTTATAATTAAAGAGGGACTTGTCCCTGGGACTAAACCTTTTAAGTTAGTGTTTACACAAAGGGAATTTTCCCGGGGACTAATTCCTTGAAGTGTTTATCCCCAGATTCAATATCCCAGACACGTACACCCGCGGGACTCAATCATACTTGTTGCCATAACAACAAAGATTGCCATTTCTCATTAGGGAAAATTCACAAACACAACCTCGTTCCCAGGGTCTCTCATCTTACCGCCCCCTGGAGCGAGCGAAGAGAGACCCTGGTTGGGTCTGGTCACGTGCCACTTTGATAATTGAGAACATCAGGGAGGGGTCCTCTGTAATCAGCAGTTTGTCGCCTTGAGCTTTGTCGCGCGCTGCGACCGCCACAATACCCGCGGCGTTTATCAATGCTTAGCTTTTAGGCTGAAATTTCGAATAATATCTGTTCCAACGTTTACCTAAAGGTTAAGTAAGTCTGTCTCGAGGCAATTTAGTGGTCGTGATCTTCAGTGTTGCCGTCTTATCCATTGGATTTATGGAAAGTCACTCATATTTCAACTGTGGACGTCGAGCAGCGCAATTTCATCCCGTAGTAATTGTTGTTTCTCCTTTTGAATGCACTCGATCAAATTGATGCAAAAAAACATAAGAACGTCTCTAGGAAAACGTATAGCTTTCTCAAAGTAAAGCTACGGCACTCTCTGATGAAGGAAAGCTGGACGAAGATAAATATGATATTCGTACAACGCACTGTGCTTGCAAACAGCTCTAATCAAATAGCCGGGCCCGGCGTCACCTGCGGTGTCACAATATAGAATGCAAGTAAGCAATATGTTCACGGAATATTTTAATCTTTGTCCCTGGAGAGCCAGTACGTAGAGCTTTAAAACATATCTTGCAACAGAAACGAACCTAAACAAAGTATAAGCACGGCATGGCAAATTACAGAGGTGTCAAATTCTGAGAAGCAACGTGCTGTTAACAGCAGAAACCATGCAGACCTACGACCTCTAAAAATATGCTGTAACATAATCAAACGACTCCGCTCTACTTATAATTTCCATTTCTTCTAATAACACAGCACAAAAAATGCCCCTCGGAAACACGCTTGAAGCAAAGAAAGGTCGAGAGATCGAAAATTAAATGAAAATGTGCACAATTCTCTCGAACCGTTGGCGTCACGTACACTAATTTATTAACGACACAATAAAAATTATATTTTCTTTTTCTAGCCTCCTTTCGTTCGAAGATAAATCCATTTTATCAGCAACAATGGCGAAATGCATACCGCGACGATTTCGTTGTAGTTATACCCTTCGCGCTCTGCAAAGTTCGGGGCGCCGACGGCGCGATGAAACTTCAATAAATATTTTCACTCTTTCGCTCCTTTCGAAGTGACTTTGGCTTTCAGTGATCATTTAAAAGGCCCTGAATTCTCT
Source organism: Orbicella faveolata (assembly GCF_042242905.1). Classification (NCBI taxonomy): domain Eukaryota; kingdom Metazoa; phylum Cnidaria; class Anthozoa; order Scleractinia; family Merulinidae; genus Orbicella; species Orbicella faveolata. The sequence goes on from NW_028301563.1 coordinate 26,243,014, forward strand.
AAAATTATTTAATCGCCGGTGACAAGACCTACACTTCATTCTGAGGTAAAGATGAGTCAAACATCTTCCATACACAGCCTCGGCTGCGGTGTGTAATTCTCCATTCGTCCTCGTGAGGAGATTTTTACAATATGTAATGTCCTTCACTGAACCATACAACCATCAGCGACTTGGATTTCCGCTATCAGATGATGGATAAGTTTTCCTTGGCGTTTGCAGAATATTACCACCGGATATTGCCGCAGAACATCTTATCGTTCTTGGTTTACTTTCATGACAACACTTCCCGAACTCCCGTAGGCTAAGCATGGACAAAATTCCTACTAGGCCGCCCATCCCTTCAATAATTTAATTGTCATCTCCCAGATTCTGGGAGACACGTGACCAGACCCAACCAGGGTCTCTCTTCGCTCGCTCCAGGGGGCGGTAAGATGAGAGACCCTGGGAACGAGGTTGTCACAAACATTGTTTTCCGGTTAATTAAAAATTACTGATACTGTATTTAGACCTCGGATTCAGACGCAATCTCGTTCCCAGAGCCCACGTGTCTTTTGGTCAGCGTCAAGACACAGAGCTCTGGAATAATTAATTTCCAGACTCCAAGATTTTAGACTTTTAAGATTTTAAGTTCTGATTGAGTATGGGAGCTCATGTTAGAGTTGAAGGTCAAGGAAAAGAATTTGTTGTCTACCCAGCTGGTGGTTCTGGTCCATCATTTAGCATCGAGACAATTCACATTTCATGCAAATCAGATACATATTTTGGGCCTGACCATAAGTACGGAGGAATCATTGTATATGGGAGCAATGGTGAAACGGATTGGTATACTGCAAACAACACTCACTGCAAGAGTGGATATGTTGTGATTATGCGAACGAATACCAGTGAGTTCGAACTCTACAAAGGCGATGGGGCGAGCCAGGCCGTGTACATGGCATTATTTACAGAAGAGCATTTGGTAGACTGCAAAACAGTCGTTTTCGGACGTTTTCGGAAGGCGCGAAGCGCCGTAAGCGCGATCCTCGCGTGTGAAGCACGCGAGCCTCACACGTTTGAGGCGAGAAATTTGAGGCGAGTATTTTTTAGCGTCTCTCCCCATTCTCCCTCGCCGTTTTTACACTCGCTCCAGACCTTTCGTTCGAATATTGACCGTCTCGGGAAAATATAACGCCCGGGTGGAGTATGGGGTTGGACGCCTGGATGTTGCTTATACAAGGTAGACGTGTTAATAAACCGCTGTACATGTTTACCTTGCTTGCTTGCAGTTAGCACGGTTAGGTTTGCTTGCGGTTAGTTTCACTCCATTTTGCTTGCGGTTAGCGTCACTCCATTTTGCTTGCGGTTAGCGTCACTCCCATTTTGCTTGCGGTTAGTGTCACTCCATTTTGCTTGCGGTTAGCTTTCATTTGTATGTTAGGGTAACTCTGTATTAATTTATATTACTGTTCATTATATGTAGTTTAAATGTTCGCTATTTCGGCAGCTAGCAGCTCGGTGGTACAGTGGTAAGTAAGGGCACAGTGGCCCGGGTTCGACTCCCAGTGAAGGCAAATTTATGTAGTTCTTTTTCGTCATAAAATAGTTACAAGACTTAGAATTTTAAGTCATATTTAGTTAACATACTGTTTCTTCGTTTAGGAACCCGAGAGGAAGTCACCCTCAATCTACGCCCGTGAGGTAGAAACACCCGACCGTCTCTCGCGTTCGCAAAAAATACGACTGTTTTGCAGTCTACCCGTACATGAATTCGAAGTCAGCTCAATTTGTAGGGGCAGTGGCCTTGTTATGGCAGCTGCATAGCTTTCTTGAAAGGAAGAATTATAGTGTAAAGGAACTTTCAAAATGTACAATATTGTAATTGGATTTTTCAGTTCGTGCTTTTCTAGCGATTTTCTTTGAAATTCAGTCTAAGGATCGATAAATATTGCGTCAGCGAGAACTGCTAGTGAACACACACTTCCGCTTTTCATTTTTATAACATGACACATTCTGTATTTTGCCTTTTTGGACCTAGATTTAAATGAGATTTTGTCCCATGCCAGCGCCATGTTTGATATTATTGAAGCGTCCATACAATTAAATAATTCGTGTAAGAGAAGGACTAAATATATGATCATGTTTTTCTCGTTTTCTAGGAAACTAAGAAAGGGCAGATGTTGGGCTGTGATGATTTGTTTTGATTTTGCTTTGTCATTTTCTAGGAAACTAGACTGATATTTGAGATGGAACTGCTTCAAAGAGAAATTGTGAGCTTTGTTAAATGTCACCTTTCTCTGTGCGACTTCAGTCTTTGGTTCTCATTCAGGTTCCTTAGTAAAAATTGAATTCGAAAAAAAGTACGTAAATAATGACCAAATAAATTAAATGTGGCTTTGCTTCTATTTACCTCAGATCTCATTCATCTTTTATTTGCAAACGTCGAGCGATACTTCCGCACCGCAGGAGCAGGGACAAAACCCTTGCCGTGTTTACATAAGCGGCCGTTTCAGAGCCCGGGGGAGATACCCCTTTCGAGTGCCTTTACCAGGCTGGAGACATTTAGAAGCTTAGAGCTTTTCAAAATATCTCCAACAAAAGCATCCCAACAGCTGAGTTAGATTGAGGTTTATGGAATCCAACGTAATAGAAAAGTGCTGCCAGTGTGCATAATATAGGTACGTAAAAAGGTACCCTTTTCTGCGAAAGGAGAAAGAAATAATTATCTTATCGGATCAAACTGGCAATAAAGGTCTGGACCTAGGAGCGGGGCCTCCCCTTAAAAGGATTTGGATGGGTGTCCCTCGGCGTCTCAGGGCTAGGGATAAATCCCTTGAGTTGCTTAAATTTAAAGAGGAACTTGTTCCTGGGACTAAACCTTTTAAGTTAGTGTTTACACAAAGGGAATTTTCCCAGGGACTAATTCCTAGAAGTGTTTACCCCTAGATTCAATATCCCAGCTACGACAGTACACGTACACCCGCGGGACTCAATCATACTTGTTCTCATAAACACGAAAATTGTTATTGGAGGAGAAGAAATTCATCAACATTGTTTTCTGAGATAAAAAGGTACCGTAGTGTATTTAGACCTCGGATTCAGCCACGTCATGCAACTCAACGGACCAGTGACATGATAAGTGTATCAGGAGCTAATCACATCGCACGCAGTGGTCTGGTGAAACCGAAGGAGAGCTAAATCGACATAAAAGTCGACTTCTTGTTCGGAGAACAAGACAGACTGTGCGCTGGTGGCTAACTGCATAAAACTCTCTTTTGTATCAGAAATGGAAGACGTGCAACTTCACGATACTGTTTGCGGTCTAGCCATTGTTCGTCCAACAAAACATCGAAATTCATTTGTAGTCCTCCCAGCTCGTGGTTATGGCCCATCTTTTACCGTCAGCACCCTTCACATCTCGCGTCAATCTGATGCATATCGCGGAAGTGAACAAAAGTATGGCGGAATAATTATTTACGCGCGGAACGGTGAAACACATTGGCAAACTGATAACAACACTCACTGCAAGAGTGGATACGTGGTAATAATGCAAACCAACACCAAAGCTTTCAAAGATCTACAAGCGAAATGGCGAAACGAGCCAGGCAAAGTACATGGCATCATTTACAGAAAAGCATTTGGGGAATCTTGCAAAGGTATGAAAGTGGTCGGAGAAGGTTTTGGAATAATGAATGGGGAGTTCAAGATCATTTCAGGAGCGTTTAATCCTGCGGATGACGAGTACCACGACAATAGTTCCGGTATGAATCAAGATTCAGCCCGATATGTGGAGGCAGTTGTCAATATCTGGAAGCGCGCGGGACCCAACTTTCCTCTGAGGCAGAATTACAGTGTGTTGGAATTGAAAGACTATTTTGTTTAGAAGATGCTCTCTGATTCTGTCCTTTGGTTTAAACTATGAGTTTTTATAATAACTGATTCCTTTCCTTAGTGTAAATTAAATTCGCAAAAGAGAATTTGTCCACACAACGGCTTCAAGTTATAAACGGTTAAATAACTGTAGTCCTTCTTCGTGCTTGTGGTTATATCCCACAGCGCACTCTCGATTCCCAGAAATTCGTTGTTGGCGGATTTAGGATACTGAGCGTTACGTCTGCTTCCGCTCTTAGGTGCTGTCTGGGTCAATAAACGTTCTCGGAAAATAATAAATAGTTTGTATTTTTTCAAGGAACCATGCGTGATCCTAATAGCAGACAGCTTTATGAACAATGAAATTGCCATGATACAAAGACGCCACTGACGTGTACCAAGAAATGACTAACAATAATTTTTACAAAATGTGAAGACTATAATACGTTATTATGATTTGTTTTGATTGTGCTTTGTCATTATCAAGGCAACTAAGGATCGATGGACTTAGATTTGAGACGCATACTTCAAAAAGAAATTGTAAATTTAGTTGAATTTCATCTTCCCCTGTGCGATTTCAGCCTTTGGTTCTGATTAAGGTGCCTTAGTGTAAATTGTATTCGCCAACGGGTATGTGAATGATGTCCATATAAATGTGGGCTTTGCTTCTATTTCACTCAGATCTCAGACATCTTTTATTTACAAATGTCGAGCAATACTTCCGCACCGCAGGAATGATTACCTTTTCGGTTAAAAATGACATTAAGGGTCTGGACCCTCCCCTTAAAACGACTTGAATGGAATCTCAGGAACAGGGATAAATCCCTTGAGTTGCTTACATTTCAAGAGGGACTTGTCCCTGGGACTAAACCTTTTAAGTTAGTGTTTACACGAAGGGAATTTTCCCAGGGACTAATTCCTTGAAGTGTTTACATGAAGAAACTTGTGCCAGGTACGAATCCCTTGAATTGTTTACTCCCAGATTCAATATCCCAGACGCGTGCACCCGCGGAACTGAATCACACTTGTTCCCATAGCAACAAAAATTGAGAAATTGGAGCAGAAGAAATTCACAAACATTGTCTTCCGGTTAATTAAAAATTACCTATAGTGTATTTAGACCTCGGATTCAGACACGTCATGCAACCGAATGGACCAATGACGTAATGACGCTTCAAGAGCCAATCATATCGCACGCGCTGGTCTGGTGAAACTGAAAGCAAGCTTAGTCGACACAAAAGTAGACTTGTTGTTCAGGATACAAGACGCACTGTGCGCAGGCTAACTGTAAAAACGAAAAGGCATCACAAATGGCGGACGTTGAAGATGATGGTATAGATGGCGGTCTAGCTAACGTTCGTCCAGCAAGAGATCGAACTTCATTTGTTGTCTGCCCAGCTCATGGTTACGGTCCATCCTTTACCGTCAGCACCCTTCACATCTCGTGTAACTCGGACACATATCGCGGAACTGAACAGCAGTATGGCGGAATAATTATTTACTCGCGCAATGGTGCAACAGATTGGCGTACTGCAAACAACACTCATTGCAAGAGTGGATGTGTGGTAATTATGCAAACCGACACCAAAGCTTTCAAAGATCTACAAGCGAAATGGCGAAACGAGCCGGGTAAAGTACATGGCATCATTTACAGAAAAGCATTTGGGGAATCTTGCAAAGGTATGAAAGTGGTCGGAGAAGGTTTTGGAATAATGAATGGGGAGTTCAAGATCATTTCAGGAGCGTTTAATCCTGTGGATGACGAGTACCACGACAGTAGTTCCCTCATGAATCAAGATTCAGCCCGATATGTGGAGGCAGTTGTCAATATCTGGAAGAGCGCGGGACCCAACTTTCCTGAGAAGCAGAATTACAGTGTGAGGGAACTGAGTGACTAGATTGATCGATTGAACTAAATAAACGCGCAAAGACTCATCAATATGAAAAGAAGGACGAGAAATATTTTGAAGTTTGTTTCGATTTGTAGGAAAGCAAGGAAGGGCAGGTGTTTAGCATAGTCTCTGAAAAGATTATTTGTCGAGAAGAAAAAGCCTTCTTTTTTCTCCTGATTTTAACCTTTTTAACTGAGTTTTTCAATGACTAGTTCTTTCTTTACTTTAGATTAAATTCGCACGAGAGGATATGTAAAAATGAAACGGTTCATAATCATTAAGAATTAAATAGATGCTTGCATGCTTGTTAGTGATATTTGAAAGCGCACTCAATTCTCGGAATCGCCTGGGGCGATTTAAAATCCTTCTAAGAAAAGAATCCATTGTTTGTGGTTGTATTCAACAAGCCATGATCGATCTTGACTGGAGACAAGGAGTTTTTCTAAATATTAAATGTTTCCTGTAGTTCCAGTTATGGAGAAACGATGATTTCTACCACAGCAGACGAAGAATAATTAGAATATTCAGATTGTGTCATTGGGAACCAGAGGAGGTTGGACACGCGCCGAACTGCATTATGGTAGAGGTAATTAACCAATCAGGAGTGTCTATTTTCTTGCAAGTCGATTTGGAAGGAATCGTCGCTCGAGGGACGAAGAGGATTTCTTGAGGTGTTTTCTCGGCATTAACGAGTTAAGTGATCCAGTTGCTTAACGAAAACGAAAGGTAAGGGTCTAAAGATTTGATTTTTCGCTTTTTTCGACCATTTTGTCGAATATTCCCGCCACTGTTGGGATTCAATTGTAGGAGAGTCCGAAATGGCGGATCGTGGTCACGATTTACGGTGTGCATAATCAACCAATTCTTGCTCCAAAACAATGGAGTTTTCAACCAAGAAAAACGCACCATCGTATTCTAGAATAGATATAGTTTGTTTCTAAGACGTCGCACCCCATCGCACCTCTTACCATTTTCTCGCTATATTCGTCTAAAGTTTGACATTTTTTGGCGGTAAACAAGACAGCACTATCGTCAAACACTAAGGGAAACTTAGTTGTTTTCAGGGTATTTGTTTCTTTGTAACTCGATTTATATTTTTGCGGCTGTAAGATTACATTGATGTTATTATTTCTACGTCTGGTGCCTAGTAGATTACTGTATTTTTACAGGTTAATGTTACTCAACGAGGCTATTGACCTTGAATTATTCAAGATCAATAGCCTTCTTGTAAGTTATGTTGCATCATTTATCTAGGCATAGCTCAATATTTCTTTACAATTGTTGTTCTCAACAGAGATCAGAGTTTACACAACTGATTTCCTCGTGGATATTAATAACTGGTGTTTTAACTAGGAGCTGTGGAATGAAAAGAGATAGTCCATCGTCAATGTCTCTACTATGTTGTAGCTTTGTGTATGCTCGATGAGTTTTCCTTTATGAGGAGAAAAGTTCTAGTATCAATGATTTACTTTCATGTATGTTGTGGAAACCTGTTCTCCCAAATGTTATAATTTTGGCATATGATTGTTTAATGATGCATTTCTTGACTACCAGTTTTAGACTGTAATATAATGTTGATGATAAAATAATTTCAATTAAAGATATTGCTTTGTATTGTTTTGTTTCTGTAATGTACAGCTATTTGTTTGATGTCATCTATTTTGCTTATGTGCATGTGTTATATACCTATCTCATATTGGTACAAGGCCCAGTGCAAAATCATCACTTTTGTGGTTGTCCAGAATCACCGAATGATTATTGATATTTTCTGAAAGGACAGCCCAATTTGTCAAGGAAATTGAGGCCCAAGAGAAACCCTATATAATAGTCAACTCAAGGTTTTTTGTCAAATACTGTGTATATCTTACAACTTTTTATCATTTTTATGGTAACTATTTGGTCCTGAGTCTATAAACTTTATGGCATTAAACAAAGACAATGTGAAACCACTCCACAGTCAATATTGAAACTCTGGATTACAATAATGTTAAGTTTTCTTTCACAAGGGTATTCTTAGGCTCATCTAGACACAAAAATCGATTTCCAACCCTAATATACAGATAAAGTGGTGGGATAGCTTGTTCCAATGATTGTCTTTTTTATACTAAGAATGAACTGAAGTGTAAATGGGCCTTGAATGCGAGCATGATAATCACTGTTTTGTTGCAAAATTATTATTTGATGCCCTATTCTCTCCAAGGAGGGACCAGGATTTGCATTTCAAAGCAAAGTGACCATTTCAGAACTTTGGTGTGGTAAGGCTGCCTAGACTCAATTTTATTATAATATTATAACATTTTTTTAGCTACTGAAAGATGTATAATTTCAGTGCACCGATAATTGGGTACATGTAGTGATACACTAGTGAGCAATGAGTCGTTGTGACAAACCATAATACCCTCATCATCATAATATATCAAGGACCACCCTTTGGGATGCCTACATGTCCTAGCTAGAGTGTGTTTGTCATCAAATTGAGCTTTCTCTCGCACACATTGTGAACTAACCAGCTATGATATTGGAATTTTGTGAAAATATGCAAAAACAATATTCATTGCCACAAAATTTTAAATAATTCGTAACAGTTAGATGTAAAGCCTGGTTTCTCAATTAATTAATTGAGTACTTCACTGCTGATGACCTGTTTCATAAGTATTTTTGCAAAGTGTTCCAAATCATACGAGAGTTTCACCCCATTGACCAGTTATGAGAGAGGAGTATGCAGACAATTTTTCGGTGGTACAGTAAGGTACTGCACTATAATCTCAGGCTATGATACAGATATGACATACGTTGACACAGTGCACAAAAAGTCTGACGAATTCCGATTAAATAAACTATATCTCTTCAGTTCACTGTAAAATAATAAAGTACAATTTTCAAGCCATAAGCAAAATTATAACATAACTAAAGCAAAGCGCGCGCTCTGATTGGTTAACTTAGCGTCCACTATTTGCCCATGGGTGTACGCTGCTGACGTGTGTGCTAATGTTTACAAAGCAAATCTTTTGACAGACATTGTTTCCAAAGTAATGGCCGACGTCCTTCTCCCAGAAATGCGAAACTGTCTTCACAGTTGTGTGAAGATGAAACTTTATCGAGTTACTGGTGTGCAGTCGGTTGTCATGAATGAATTTTCGCGCGCTTGTTTTCTCTTGTCATGTAAGACTACACGAACACTTTTTTGTGATGTAGCTCAATAAAAGAACTTCTGTTGTTCCAATGTCTCAATGTTATGTTATAAAACAAATGGTAAACGCCATAGCGTGTACTATTGAGTTATGGATGCACTTGGGAGGTTTGCTAAGCACTCAAGAAGCTAGAGTAGCACTCGGCTATCGCCTCGTGCGACTCTTACGCTTCTTTCGTGCTTAGCAACCTCCCGCGTGCACCATTTAACAATTATTCCATGAAACCGCGTTGGATATGAAGTGATAAATAACCAACGAGCGCGTAGCGCGAGTTGGTTATGATCACTTCATATCCAACAAGGTCGAATGGAATAATTGTTTTAGTATATTCTTAATCGGGTTTTTGCCGCCGATTTTTATTTCAACAATTTTACAGAGCGGAAAATTTTTAAACTTGGCGCACTGTTTTCCATATAAGGTAAAACTCCGACTAATGGCTCATAGTCGGAGTTTTTGAGCCAATCAGAGAGCTAGAAATGCAATAGTCGGAGCTGAGAATATACTAAAACTCAATAGTACACGCTATGGCGTTTACCATTTGTTAAATGTAAACAATAACACGCAGTCAGAAGAAATTGCATTCAAGCTTTCGTATGCTGAATATATTATTGGCTGAGAAGCGTAAAGCTGAAGTACTCGGGAGAACAATTATTCAAGAATCGATATAAGATGTTACAAGGAAGGATATATGGAGGAAATACATGCAAGTATCCATCTGTGTGTGCGTAGTATTGATCGATCGATCTCGCGTGGAATCATCTTCACTCTGGGACTCGAGCGCAAAAAGCCCCCACGTTTTCATAGTCTTTATCGATCATCATCTGTAGGTAAGGTAATCCAAGGAGTTGAGGAGCAGAATAACGTTCAATGTTCAGTATTTACACCGAAAAGACGAAAGAAATTCAGCTTTTAACCGATCTTTGGTCGCCTTTCCAGAGATCCGAACGGCATGAGAGAAGCACATTGTGATATTTACCCAAAATGCAGTTCGGCGTGTGACCAACCTCCTCTGATTGGGAACAAAGTAGGTCGTTAGGCATGAACAGCAATACGTCACTGGTGCCCATGCCCCTACCCCGGGGCATACTTAAGTGATGGAAAATAAAATAATTCACCCTCTAACGCTGTGCTTTGAACTTCTGCCGTCACAATTACGTGCAAGTAATTTTTTGTGTTATGAAAATTTAGGAGATTAAGCAAAAACTGTATATCCACCTTCCATACAATCAGGTGCGTTCGATCGTGCCCATACAGACGACTAAGATCACGATGGCAGCACCCTCATGAATGATGTTCAAGCGAGCACGACCCAACGTTCCCGAAAAGCAGGGTTACAGTGCGAAGGAACCTAATTAATAAATAGGGCCTAAAATGTAAAGCTGAAAAGACTTATCAGAATGAAAAGGTGAAGAATTGTTGTGACGTTTGTTTCGTTTTCTAGGAAAGCAATTAAGGGCAGTGGTGTTTAGTATTGTCAGTGAAGAGATTCTTTTAACGAGAACTGAGACTGAGCGTGTTTTTTGTACATGTACTTTTGATATTCAGTGTCAGTTGGCTAAAAGCATGGATATTTGAAATGAATGAATTTTTTCTTTAGTGAACGAGACGGCTCATAAATGATTAAATAAATTTAGACTTGTTTCATGCTTAATTAGTGTACTCACGATTCCCAGAAATTAATTGTCTGCGGGTATCGCTGCGTTACATCTTCTTCCGCTGCTAGATGCTGTCTTGGCCGATTTGATAACTTTTTTCGGAAAAAAAAATGTATGCGTTGTATTCAGCCAGCCATGCTCAATTTTGATGAGAGATAGACAGACAGTTTCTTGAATACTGAAAGTTTCCTTGAAAACACAAACCCCGATTGATTTGTACCCAAACAGACGCATTGTAATTGAAAGTTATATATTATGTCTTTCAGATAAAAGAAGGTTGTTTGGCAGCTAAAATAATTAACCAAGCTAAGCAGAGCAAAACTTCACTGGTGCCCATGCCCCTACCCCGGGGCATACTTCTAAAGTAATGGTAAAGAAAATCAATAATCCTCGAACGGCGCATTCAACTTTTGCTGTGCCACAGATATGTTTGTTGTATTATATTTTGAAAATATAAGAGACGTCTTTTTTTGGCAAGGAAAAGCTATATCTACCTGCAATTCAAACAAGGCAAACTTTTCAGGAATTCCCTAGTTTTCGAATCACAACGCTACAAAAAACGGGCAACCTGTTCAAATTCCCCACCCTCCCTCCTGATGGTGTCAAATGTCTTGCCCGCCACCCCAATACCAACCACTGATGTGAAATTCTTGCCCCTCCTCCTCGGATATTTCAATGTTTGATAACTTTGAACTGTTACTTTAAATTGTATGCATTACTCTTTTTACGAGATAAAACATATGTTGCTGACGTTTACTCTGAGACGCACACGTTTGAATGTCTCTTTGATGTCCTTATTGACCGGGTTCAACTCTAGTGATTCAATAGAGAAAACCATTTCTATTTCTGGAAGAAAATGTACACATTCATTCAAGCTGGTTAGTGTAAAGTCCTTTTGTTGCGGACATTTCAAAACAAAAGACACTACAAAAAGCGAAAACAAAAAGAAAAACATTTGAACGCTAATAATACTGGACCTACGAAGTACAGAAAAAGGGACAGAAAACTTAGTAGAACGTTACTTTGTGAAACATTTTGCTCATTTTGTCCGCTTGAAATTGACCGCCGAATTGGAGTTAGTGTTTATAAATGTGGTAGTCCACGGTCTCCTGTATTTGACATGTGACGTGAAAACCTCAGCTGTTATGTTTCTATTTGCACGTTCAAGGCCAGGAAAAAAAAAATCAAACAAACAAGAAAACGAATAAATACATTTAAAAAGTTTGCCAAACTTTCTGACCATTTCCTTCTGTTGACCGTGATGAAAGGTGTTCCGTTTAATTCTTATTTCATGTATTCATTTCCTGTATGTTGACTGCATTAATTCACTCGAACTGAGGACCCTTTTCTTTTTCGTTTCCATGAATTCTCGTAGCTCAGTGGATAGAGCGTCCGCTCGCTGTTCGGGAGGTCATGGGTTCGATTCCTGTCGGGGACTCAGAATTTGTCTTTGTCCTTCGCTCGTGTCATGTTGCTCAATTCAGATTTCACAATGCTAGAGTAGTAGAGCTCTTGCCCCAGTAGAGATTTTGAATTTATTTTTTTCAGGTTTGTGTAATAGATTATGCATCAAAAGAGAATAAACAAACATGACTTTAGTGTTTTTATGTATTGTCTCGGTAAGAGATTTCGGATGGCTACGGCCTTAGTAGATCTAAACGTCACTGGTGTCCATTGAATTCCGTGCGACAATTTATAATCTAGCTATCCAGAATAATCTGCCAAATTATGCGCAACAATTTATAGGGCTTTAGTATACCAATCAATTGGAAAGCTCGTCTAACCCATAGCAATGACTACGGGGTATTTGAATCTATAATTTTCAGGTTTTGGTTGTTCAAATTTACATCTTCCTGGAAAAAATGGTATTCACATGCCCGATCATGTAAGACTCTTCTCAAACACCCGTTTTCAATTTCCACTGTGTCCCACGGGGATTAATTTCTCAGTAGCAAAACTTCATATCGGTCTTCAAACATATGGCATAAAGCCTTTCAAGAATTCCCTTGTTTTGGTGTCGCAACTTTACAAAACAGGGGGTTGTTCCTTGAAATCCCCTAGATTTACCACAATCAGTTGAGGCAGGTTTTTCAATTAATATGGGGTCAAGTTTCCCGCCACAATAGCAACCACTCATATTAAATCCCCGCCCCCTAGGGTACGTTGTATTTAGAGCTAGACAAGTTACTGGGATTTCGTAGGCGTCTACACTACAATGGTATTCGGATTCCCCACCGTTTACACATTACGTATACTATATTTATTTATACACCGAAAAATATTCATTACCACATTGTTATGATAAAAAAGGTCGACGTCAGTTATAACAACAGGTAGATCCTGTTTTACAGGATTGCCTTGTGGAAGCCTGACTCACAGTTGTTGTTAAGCCGATAAGTTTTCCTTTTTTAGAAAGCGTCTACGAGATTCTAATTCCTGTAAATGAACGGGTAGGCTATTCCATAATAGCACAGTCCAATCACAGGACCTACCACTCTTGAAAGATTTTAACAAAGGAAATTAAAAAGAGGTGTTAAACTCTAAACGAGAGTGGTATACGTATGTTTCATTGGGAAGACTTCACTAAAAGCGCTCCCCGTAAGCAAATTTGAAACTGAAGATGCTGAAGAAAGGGTTTTTGTTAGCTATCTACAAGTGATAAAATACTTTGAAACATATTTTATTTGATTTCTATTTTTCTTAAACTAGAGAAAATCTTAGTCCAAGAATCCAGCCAATCACAACATGTGTCTAGAGAAACACCTTTTCCTCGTACCAATGCCCGCCGGCGAGGAGAAACAGGAGGCCTTGGAACCGAGAATGATAATTCCAAAAGCTCGCTCAATCAAAGATCGATTTGTTGTTGAAGGACAAAGCTCGCTGTACGCAGGCTAACGACAGAAAGACGTCTCTTTTACGGGAAAAAGACATCATAAATGGCAAACTTTGGCCCTTGTCGAGTAGGCGCAGGGCTGGCCAACGTTCAACCAATAACAGATCAAACTTCATTTGTTGTCCACCCAGCTACTGGTCATCAGGGCCCATGTTTTGCCGTCAGCACTCGTCACATCTCGCGTCAATCTGACAGATATCGCGGACCGGACAAGATGTATGGTGGAATCATTATTTACGCCTATAACGGTGCAACAGATTGGTATACCGCCAACGGCACTCACTGCAAGAGTGGGCATGTGGTAATTACACGAACCGATACCAAAGCTTTTCAAGATCGACGAGCCGCATGGCCAGACGAGCCGGGCCAAGTACATGGCATCATTTACAGAAAAGCATTTGGGGAATCTTGCAAAGGTATTAACGTGATCGGAGAAGGATTCGGAATAGTGAATGGGGTGTTCCAGAAAACTTCAGGAACGTTTAATCCTGCCTATGATAATTACCACGACAGCAGTTCCTTGATGAATCAAGATTCAGCCCGATATGTGAAGGTAGTTGTCAATATCTGGAAGGATGCAGGACCCAAAGCTCTTCCGAACTTGGAGTATAGTGTGCAGGAACTGAATGCCAAAATTTAAAGGTAGTTAAACGTTAAAAGAAATCACTTTGAAAAGGAGGACAAGAAATATTTGAACGTTCGTTTCGTTTTCCAGGGAAGTAAGGAAAAGCATATGTTAAGTGTCCGTGAAAAGATTATCAATTTATTTCACTAGTAAACGAAGCTTACTTTTTACCGCTGATTTTAACATTTAGTTAAAACTACGATTTTTGAAATGACTGGTTCTTTACTTTAGTTTAGGTTAGCTTAGGTTCAATTCGCAAGAGAAGATATGTAAGCGAAAAAACAGGTCATCAAGGATTAAATAAATGTAGCCTTAGTTCATGCTTGTAGTGTTATTGATAGCGCATTCGATTCCTAGAAATTCCTCGTTCACCGACGATTGTTAAAGTCCGCTTCCGTAAAGGTACGCCTGGGACGATTTGTAATCTTTCTAAGAAAAGAATTCAATGTTGTATTGTATTCAACAAGCCATGCTCGATATGAACTGGAGACAAGGAGTTTTTGGCTTATTTATCCGTAAACAATGAATGAATATCGTGTGGTAGCAAATGCCGACGGAAGTTGTGAAATTGTGGACGGAAATTGTGGACCGAAATTGTGGACCGTAGAGGGAAGTACAAGTGTCCTCACCACCCCTCCAGCCCGTGTTTACATATGGTACCTTTTCAGAGTCCGGGGAGGAGGTACTCCAATTGGGTGTCTTTACAGGGTAGAGACAGTTAGAAGCTTATGGCCTTTCAAAATTTTTCGAACAGAAGAAACCAACAGCTGAGTCATAGATTGGGGGTTATGGAATCCAAGATTGTAGAAAAGTGTTGCCAGTGTGCATAACCTATTGTAGGTATGTGAAAGGGGTGCTATTGTTTGCAGAAAGTTCAGAGCAGGAAAACGTACTGCGCAGCTTTCTGCGCATCACTAGCCGCACTTTTGGCCTCAGGTTATAATGTAAGCGGCGGACTGGGCCGGCGGACTGTAAAAAGGTACGCAAGGATGTCACTCAGTTGATTTATTTATACCTGGAAAGGTATTAATTGTCTCAGCATTTCACTGTTAAGGAAAAAAACGCTCTAGCTGCCTGCTAAGACTGACTCTTTAGCTTATACATTCATCGGATTTCTTATAATATAGATGCAATATTTGTGGAAAAAAAATGTGTCTTCGCACCGAGATTTCTTGTATACCGCGGGAAAATAAAGGGCTCTGAAACCGTTTGTAGGTTAGTTTTTGTCCCAAAAAAATATTGATTCCCGACGAAAACAGTCCACCAGTTTTCCATTAGTGACGTTAAAATGTTGCTGCTTACCGGGCAAATTGGGAAAGCATATAAAGCTCGTAACATTTTTTTGTTTGCACGATCGATGAAATTCCCGCCATTTTTTCAAACTTTAGAACCTGGGGCACGCCCAAACTCGCACATGCTTGTTACGATTCTCCGCGCGGAATGCAGAAGGAGTATGACACGGTTGACTTTTCGTCCAAAAATGGCATACCAAATGGTAAGGGTTTGGGACCCTCCCCTTAAAAGGCTTTGGATGGGTATCCTCCGAATTTCAGGAACGTAATAGGGATAAATCCCTTGAGCTGCTTACATTTAAAGAGGGACTTGTCCCTGGAACTAAACCTTTTAAGTCAGTGTTTACACAAAGGGAATTTTCCCAGGGACTAATTCCTTGAATTGTTTATCCCCAGATTCAATATCCCAGACACGTACACCCGCGGGACTCAATCATACTTGTTCCCATAACAACAAAAATTGCTATAATTGGAGGAGGAGAAATTCACAAACATTGTTTTTCGGTTAATTAAAAATTGCCGATAGTGTATTTAGACCTCGGATTCAGACACGTCATGCAACCGAATGGACCAATGACGTAATGAGTGCTTCAAGAGTCAATCATATCGCACGCAGTGGTCTGGTGAAAATGAAAGCAAGCTTAATCGACACAAAAGTAGACTCCTTGTTCAGAGTATAAGACGCATTGTGCGCAGGCTAACTGTAAAAGATAGGTCTGCAATACGAACTTGTGCGGGATTTCAGTCAAATAAAAGTTGATATACATACATACATACATACATACATACACACATACACACACACACACATACACGCATACATATGTACATACATACATACATTTTATTTTGTTTTCAAATTAAAAATTACAATTATGACATGCCCGCTGATAGCTGAGCTAATGTAGGTGGGTCATGTTTACACGAACTATCAATATACAACTAGGTACAACTAAATACAACTGAAGGCAACAAGAGAACTAAAGAGACTAAAATTGACAACAATGACTAGAGACAACTAATAAACTAACGGTATTACAAATAATAAGTTGATGCGCTATGTATAAATCAGAGAAATTTTAGCTTTACAGAGAATAGGCCTACTCTGGGACCTAAAGTCGCCTTAAGTCGCCTAAAGTCGCCTTAAGTTACTATCGGTTACGCAGTGTTAAAAAGGTTTAAACACATTCAATTTGGCCCTGTGGAAGGTTATTAAACTTATAACTGTCACGTTAGGGTAAACTCCACGCTAACCCTATGGAGGAGGAGGGAGGATGGCCCAGTGGTTAATGCAATGGACCCCTATTGGGGATCATTGCATTGTGTTCCTACTCTCATAGTGCCTCTCCTCACCCAGATATATAAATGGGTACTGGTTACGGAACAGAAGGGGAGGGTGCAGCAGAGGTAACCTCCATAGGTGTGCTTTTAATTTTTTCGTTTTTTTTTTTTTAACACTCGTTCCCAATGCATTAGAGCTATCTAAAACTCCCCTTAAAGGGCCCTAGTTGACCACACCTTTGTTTCTATTTCCATACAAGAGTTTGGCTTTTATGTTTTATTGGGAGCATGTCAAAGCAAAGAAAATCACTGGGAAGCTACTAAAGATAGACGGACATACTTTCAGGAATACAACATACAGTAAAGCAACAAGACTTTGCCTCACCATGCATTATCAATAATTTTGATGGCATCGAAAATAGCAGAGGCTGACTAGGGTCCTTTTATAAGCTGAGGACCTGACAATTACTGTATTATGCCTCAAAGCCGTGGCTCCCTTATACATAAAAAACCCTAATATTATAACAGTCGTGCACCTGTCTAGCCCCCATGTTAGCAGGAATAATTTCTACATGTAGACAATACTTAAATAGGAATGACAATCTGATGTATACTCTCTCACAGATGGCTTTTTTTTTCTATTAAGTTTTAATTTTTTCCTTGTACTTCATTGTAAAAAGAGTTAATCAAAACGATGACACTCTGTGTTATCATCAGGAATTATATTTAGGAAAGATATAACAAATGACTATACTGCAATAATTTCATTTAAGCTTATTAATTTTTGTAAGACCTACAGTGTATAATTAATAAACAACAACAGTGAGATGTGTTCTAGATCATCAAGATGAAAAGAAACAAACAGAAAGATATTTCTGGGTTAAATTAAGGCTCAATTCTTTCTCATCACTTTTACACTGAGCAGTAAAAATATGGTCATCCAAAGTGACTTTCCATGTATGCAGCGAGAATAATAATTTATTTTTAAGGAGTAATCCCGCTGACCACTCGATCACAGTCTTCCGTTCGTTGTTCCCTATTCCTGCTTGTTGTAACATCCAAAGAGGAAGTTCAATTCGCTGTGAAAATCTGACTGCAAAAACGCCTTTTTGTGGATAAATGGCGTCAAATGAGTCAAGGAAGCCAGTATCCAGAGTCTACACTGGTGGAGCGCTGGCTAGAGTTCATTCCAGTGAAGACCAAACTTCATTTGTTGTCAGCTCAGCTAGTGGTTTTGGTCCATCTTTTATCGTAGAAACGCTTCACATCTCATCTCGCACATCCGACGCATATCTTGGAAGCGATAAGAAGTACGGTGGAATCGTTATTTTCGCGTGCGATGGTAAAGAAGATTGGTATACTGCAAACAAAACTCACTGCAAAAGAGGGGCAGAGTACATGGCATCATTTACAGAATTGCATTTGGGGAATCTTGCGATGATGTGACGATCGTTGGAGAAGGTTTTGGAATAATAGAAGGCCAGTTCAAGACCACATCAGGCGTGTTCAATCCTACCCATGGTGACGATTACCATGATAACACCGTTTACATGCACCCAGATTCAGCCCGATATGTGGAGGCATTAGTGAACATCTGGAAGCGAGCAGGACCCAACTTTCCTAAAAAGGAGAATCACATATACAGTGTGAAGAAATTGAGTGATTATATTGCTCAATCTGGAACTAAATAAACGTTAAAAGGCTGATCGATATGAAAAGAAGGCGAAGACGTTAGTTTCGTTTTCTTGGACAGCAATGAAGGGCAGATGTTTAGTATTGTACGTGAAAGACTTTTCTTTTACGACCAGACGAAGACTTAATTTTTACTTCTGATCTTGTCATTCGGTTAAAACTATGGGCGTTTGTAATGAGTGGTTCTTTTCTTTAGTGTAGCTGAAATTCGATATGTGAACGAGACGGTTCATAAATGATTAAACAAATGTAGACTTTATGCTTGACTTCCCATATCGCACTCACGGTTCCCAGAAAGTCATTGTGTAAGGGTATTGAGCGTTAGGTCCACGTTGCCTGGGGCGATTTAATACCTTTTCTCGGAAAAAGGGATATTGTTTGTGCTGTATTAAACAAGCCATGCTCGATCTTAATAGGACACTGAATGTTTTCTGTAACTTCCTGTCAGGAAGAAACGTTTGATTTATTACCAAATAGTATAACAATAATTGAAATATACATATTGCATAAATCAGAACAATGTAGGCTGTTAGGCACCCAAAATATTTTTGGAAACCGAAACTTCATGGATGCCCGTACCTCTACTCCGTGGCAAACAAGAGAATATAAATCATCTTCGAATGGTGCGCTTTCAACTTCCGCTGTGTCACAAGTGTTTTTTTTTTCTTGGTGAATCAGATGAAAGTATAAGCATACCAAATTTTTACAAGCAAAAACTACACATTCAGTAAAAATCGCTCGTAGTGTAAATTTTAGGCCTGGTTTTCACTACGACATAAGCACAAGCATTAGCATAACGAAAGTGAGGACGCACCCAACACAAGCATAAGAGTGTAGGCATGTGCGCAATAGATAATGCCTTAATTTTGGTTCGGAGGTTCCATATCTCCTCGATGTACAGTAAAACAAGATGGGGAACTCATGCTCATGTTTACTCCCCATATTAAACTTTGCGTTTAATTTCTGGTAGACAATGGCAGTGGATTAACTTCCTTTTACGGGCATTTTTATTGTTTGGAGCTTTGAGGCTCTTTTGTTTCTACAACAAAAGTTTGAAAGAACCGACGCTTAGCAAATTTCCGAGAGCGAGATTCAAAATCTTGGTTGACGACCATATGTTGACAATATCACCCTTCTCGGGGTGGGGTGAAGGAAATTTCGCTCAGAACAACTACAATTTTACCGGGGTTACGGGACGGAAAGTCTGTTACATGACGCGCGGGCTGTCGAAGTTTCAATGTATTTCCCTTCTTCGCGCAAACCGGCGAATGTCAACGTTCAGAAACTCGCTAAAAGGGCTAGGGTTTGTATTCTAAAATACAAATGGAAAAGGGTGAGCGCGAAACAACTGCAAGCAAACCCAGTCATCGGATAAGACACCGAAAAGTGAGGAGATTAGTATGATTTCAGTGATGCCAACCCCGGGGATGCGGCTTGAATACTGATCTTTTTTTAAGGCAACTAATGAATATAAAAAAGGGCCAGAAAAGAGATATAAAAGAGCATCACACATTCGAGTTAGTCATCGCTTTATTATCTTTGGTGGCTCCTAAAGGAGCCGTTTGTTTAAGTGAGCGCCTTCCCACTTGGCATAAGCATAAGCACAAGCACAAGCACAAGGGAAAAAGCTATTTTTATGCTTATGCTATGTCGTAGTGAAATCCTAGGCTTTACTGCGCTGGTGTTTGTTCTTTCAACCGAAATAAAATGAAGGTCTCTTGTGCGTTGCCGAAAATTTTCTCGGCTTATATTATAAACAAATAATACAGCATGACCAGCAGGTGGTATTCGGCTCGTGGTATTTTAAATATGTTGAAGTATCACCAGCCGGTACTATTGCCGAAATACCACTAGAGGTCATGCTATTTATTACCTAAACTAACAATGGCGACCTTACACTTAGTACAGAAAAAAAAAAAAAAGAAAGAAAAGAAAGAAAGAAAAAAACAACCCTCGGTGGAAGTTAGATTTAAACAGCTGTTGGTTTGTAAAGAAACTGTCCAACGGGCTGCGCCAGCGGGCAAGCGAAACACTTAACTACATTTATCAACTTGAAATCGTCCGCTTTAGCGACTGATAATGAGTGAAGCTGAAGTTTCGAGTGTTAGCACTTCACAGAGTTATTCAGCCTCAGTGTTAGGGAACTTCGCCAAATCCCTTTTGAAATTCTCTTTAATTTTAAAGGCGATACAAAACTTTATCATGTTTTGTTTTACGTCCACGCGCTTCAGCGGACACCTCGCGCGAATTTCGTAAAAGATATCCCTTTGCGCACTTTATTTTCAACTCTCCTCTCAGTGTTTGGAAATGTGGTAGTACAGGGTCTCCTGTATTTTGATATGTTTCGTCAAACACTGAGCCATTGTGCTTTGTGCACGGTCCAGGCCACAAAAAGAAATACATACATCAAATATCTTCGCCCACCTTTTAGCCATTTCCTTCTACTGATTCTGATGAAAAGTGTTGCACTTAATTCTTATCTAATGTATTTATTTTCTGTATGTTGGCTGCATCAATTCACTCCAACCGGGGACCCTTCTGTTTTTCGTTCGTGGGGTGCGCGAGAACATGCCTGTTGTTTGATATCTTCAAGAAGCGCATAAAGAAAAGGCGATCAAAGCCAAGAGCTGAGAAATCAGAAAATTCACGGGATTTTGTAGACCTTCCACTGCATATTGGTTCTACACAGTGTACATACTGTATATGCATTTTTAGTAATATTTAACACTTTCAACTGCATAGTGAGTAGCTAATTTCCGTTCATTCATCCCAGTGCCCTTAAATTAAAATATGCCATGGCAATCACGGAAAAAACTGTTGAGATACATCGACTTAATTCATAGTGGCCACGAGAATGGAAACAGATGTATGGTTCCTCTTCCTCCCCTCCCCCCTGTAATCAATGTTGGTTTTGGTTCTTGTCAGTTTTCGAAAAACATGTCCTAGATATAACATAACATCATGGAAGAGGGGAGGGTGCGCCCCCTCCCCCCATATTATGTCAGTAATGGCGCAACCTTTTCAGTAAAATTAGACATAATTTTCATGTAAATCAACAGGTTTAATTTTGCACGGTATTGTAGTTTTATCAATCGACACCGGTTATAAATTCAACGACAGAACGTTTCAATCAATTCTAAATTACACGAGGTTTCTTAAAATTTCAAGTAAATAAAAATAATGTTAAAATTAAAATATAATAAATACTTTTCTGTTCTGTTTTCTTTGAATAACGTTTAAGTGTTAAAAAGTTAGTAAAATAACTTTTTAACAATAGTAGGTCCTATTCGAACCGTGAAAGGTTAGTTTCGTGTCTTTTATTGAATCAAAAAATGCTAGAGAAGTATGAATCGTTTAGTTGGACTTTGCGACATGAATGCAGTGCTTTTAGGATTTAAATAGAGAACTAGAATTGACTTTTGGTCACAGTCGGGCTGAAGATGTCAGCTGCGCGACGTTTTAAGGGGGACTTAACGCTAAGAAAGCAAATAAACCCTAGAAAGAAAGAAAGAAAGTTGTCTGACATTTAGTGTATTTTACAGTGGAAGAGTAAGATACCTGAGTGGCCTGTAACTAAAATCACTCAGATGTAGAGTGCTCTATTATCGGTATTGGACAGGTTAATGTTTCTACAGCTCTTATTTTTTAACAGGAAGTAGTGTTATAAATCTCTTATCAAGTAGCGTACTGGAAAAATATCTGTCTTATGCTCTTTTTATACGGTCGTCGCTGCCGCCGATTTGTAAACCCAAGACCGAAGGGCGATATCCTCCCAGTACCGCCCTCGCTCTTGGTTGATAAAGATATCGATGTAAAATAAAATATTATCTTCAAAGGAGATTATATTACAGTTGGATGGTGGCTGGACTTCTCTCTTGCAATGGAGCCAGCTGCCGCGGACGAGGTAAGCTTTTTATGAGCGAATCTTCTGAATTCCCAGTCTGTCGTGTCTCGCTTCCTTCGTCGAAACCTTCATCAAATTCTCTGAGTTCACTCCGTGCTTTCTTCTTCTTTGTCTTTTTTCTATGTTTACGCTCGCGCGGCTCATCTGTGAAGCTTTTTCCTGTATCTTTATTCCTGTTCAAACTTCGATGCACTGGCATCGGAGTTGGGACTCTTTCTTTTTCACCTTCCTCCCACTGACCACTCAGCACAGCAGGCTCCAAAGTTGCACGTCCTTCCAAACTCTGATGCTTACTCTGTTTTGCTTTCTTTTTCCTTTTTCGTGCGAAGTCTCGTTCTTCGTCATTCTCAAACTGTTCTTGATGTTCGTTATTAACATAGGACCGTTCTGTTCTGTGCTTTCTCCTCCTCTTCTTTCTGGTATCGTCGCGCATAACGGTCATTGACACATTCTCGTCTGTCGCATTTTGTGTTGGAACACGCCCTTCATTACTGTTCACTACAGGCGGCTTGGAAGTACTTTCCCGTAGTTTCCTTAAGGTTTGTTTTCTTCGCTCGATATCAATCGCTTTTTGCCTCCTTTTGCTGTCGAAAGACATAATTATAAGCAATTAAAGTTGCTACCAACAATGTAATTCATAAACAGCAGAACCTCCCCTAACCGGACATTCTCGGGACCAGAAAAATGTGTCCATTATTAAGCGTTCGCCTACACGATTAGCGGAGGTTCGACTGTGCTTGCCAGAAGAAAGAACCTTCGCCGCTTTGTGGAGTGAGCGATCGTCTTTCCAGTGACAAGACCAATAAACTGGGTAATATTAACAAATCGAATGTGGTTTAGCGCGGTCTGTACTCTTATCGACAACGATACGCGTCATCGCAGTGATCAAAATGCTGTGGACGCCGAGTGAGTCCACAACAAATTTTGTTATACCTCCCAACTCAAATACGTTTTCCGATTGGAGGAGAACGTGTCACGTGCCATGGGTCAAAACTCACTAACTCCCTAGGGCGAACAAAACTCACTGACTCCCTTGGGAACAACAACTTGAACTTTCGACTCGCACGTGATCAGGTCGTGCACTTTGAAACGGCGGCAAATTTGTGTACCAGTCGGCCTGATGTCAAAAAGCCATTGAAGTCGGGCAACGTTTCTCACTAGAGAAGGCATTCATTATTCAAGAAAAGGGATTTATAAATCGGCAAAAACATATCGGATTAACAAAGGGAAAAATTTGAACATTCTGTGTCTTCAGAGCTTTTAATTGGGCGCCAAAAATGGGTCTCCCGAGTCCGGCAACTTGCTCTTCGTTTGCTTTGACCACTCGCCAGGTAGTAAATAGTTGTGTCATTTACAACACTTACAAAATATGCTCTTCCTTGTCAAATCAAACCCAGAATCTCGAGTTAAGCATTAGAAGAAGGCAAAGCAACTCAAGTATTGTCTTTATTTTTGTTAGCTGCGAAGAAAAAGACTGTTATCGTGTCGTTTCGGTAGGACAGCTCGGTTTGACTGCCACTCGTATACGGCGTCGACAAAACTTGGATCGGATTGGACCGGATCACGGATCGGATCACGGATCGGATCACGGATCGGATCAAGGAAAAAAAATTCAAAATTCAAAATTTTGTTGAGCAAATTACACTAGAGTGACCACTGTGAGCAGAACGTTTAATTCAATTCAGGTGTGATATTCCTTTATTCTTTTATAATATCAAGCCAACTTGCAGCTGGTCACAGATGAATTTTTTTCAGCCTGTTGGGTTTTGATTGCGATGATCAATCATGTCTCCATATCTTTCTCCGCAGTTCAGATAAATGATATTTCGTATATTCGCTTGCATCAAAGGTAAACTGTCATAAAACGTGTCAGTATGGTAATAATAGGACGAACGTATGAATCGAAACACAAAAACTAAAAACACTAATAATATTAAACACCTGATGATTTCAAACAATTTCCCTTTCTGAGACAAGTCTAAACTTTTACAAGATGTGAGTTTGAATACGATATTTCGTACTGGAATAATACGAAACAGACCATTTGTATTTCAAGGAAATACAGCTGTTTTACAAAAAAATATAGGAATAACATCGATAGTGTGAACGATAACGCAACCCGAGAATAGACAACATTTTAGGAGTTACGTCACGATTTTTAAAGTCATTTTTTGGGTCGTAAAGAGTTGCCTTTATATGGAATAAACCCTTAAAATGATCGTGTTCTAGGATAGAAAGCATTTAAGAGGCAAGAACAAATCAAAACGGAATGAGGATCGTTAAGGAGGGCAAAGATTAACGAGGACTGCAAATGACGAACTTGAAAAACTAGGCTAGTTTTTTCAAGATGCGCAAATCGTGACGTAGCTCCTTTAAAGCAAGTCGTGTCCTTAAGCTTTCGTACGTAAGCTTTCTCATTAACTGTAACGCTAACTGTATCGCTCACATCTGACACGAAAAAGTAGCCGAGAATTAGCTACTGATACTAACAACAATTTCAAAAACGAGAATGGGAGGTTCACGCAAACTTCAAGCCAACTAACTTTGAAATATAACTACATCTGCCTGTTCATTACAATTTAAATTCGTCGTAAATCAGGCGCTTATGTGGCTTTTTAAATGACCTCTTGTCATTCTCTGTAATTAACATGTCATTGCGTCAAATTCGGGATTCTTATTTTTATTTAACATATTTTAGTTTTCCACTTTTATTTTTTATTTATTATTATCTTATAAACGATTTGATTTTTTTTTTCTTTAAAACGTTTTTTTTTTCTGTGATCCGATCCGTGATCCTATCCGTGATCCGATCCATGATCCGATCCGTGATCCGGTCCGGTCCGGTCCGGTCCGATCCAGATTTTGTCGACGCCGCGCTCGTATACATCATTTTTTCGCAGTTTTTTTCTATTTTTGAGTTGGGAGGCATAACAAAACACTTAATGACTGGCCCCTCTGGAAACAGTGAGTTTTGTTTTCCCTCGACCTCAATGCTCCGGAAACACTGAGGGTCTCGGGGAAACAAAACTCACTGTTTCCCTTGGGGTCAGTCATTAAGTGCTTATTGACCACTGTGATGAAGCGTATCGTTGTCGATAAGAGTACTGACAACGCTAAACCACATTTTGATTTGTGTTTTTACCACAATATCAACGTCAAAGAAAATGATTTTTCAGAGCGCGAGCTGGAAAAGACATTGCGTGACACATTGACGCGAGCAGCGTTGTCTCGACTTATCGACAACGGCAAATAAGCCAATCAGATTGCCAGATTAGTAGCAATTGTGGTAAAATAGTAATTTCACAGTGTTTACGGCCCTTGTTCCAACAAACTTAGAATTCTACTGCCGAGTATGTAAGTGCCAGGCTGACTGAAATTCTTGGGAAAAACGTTAGCCAACGACTACGAATCTTTCAGAACATTTACATAGATTTCACATTAAAGACTTTCAGAATAGATAACGCAGTTACCGTTGAATATACGTGTATAGATGTTTTTTGGAGAAAGATCCTCCAGGAAAATTTTCAGCAGTCATTTGCCCAAATGTCGTTAATGAAAGAAGACACATTGAGGGCTATTCATGGTAATACTTATGTCAACATAGGTTGTTTTGTGATTCCTGTCTACCCAGTAGGACACAGTTAAGAATGTTCAACGTGATCAGTTATAGTTGACAAGGCTATAGAATTCTTGCTGCATTTTAGTTACAGAGGCGATGTGATGATTTCTGTTGCGCACATGTTTGTGAGTTCAGAACTAGAGGGGTGAGGGAAGATTTGATTTATGAATATTCATCTCCATAAATGAACATTAAAACGAACCACAAACAATTTCCACAAAGGATGACAAAAATGATCTCTAAAATGGAACACAAGGTTGGCAAACGATTTCCAAAATGGGGCGGCAAAAATTAATGATTTCCAGTGTGATCTATTATTACCAAACTGGATAAAAAATCTGTAAAGAGAGGTCACATAAACCTCACTGGCCAAAAACGTAAGTCCTCATCTGATATTAAGAGGCAATATTCACCTCAGTGGCATGCTGGCTTAATGTTTAGTGCACTGTACTCTACATTGATCCATTCAGGTTTGAACCCTGGTCAGGGTCACTGCGTTGTGCTTTTTAGGCAAGATACTACTCTCTGAATTGGTGGATAAATGGGTATGGCAAAATTAATACTGGGGTAACCCTGTGATGGACTAGCATCCCATCCAAGGGAGAGTGAAAATAGTCCTAGTCAATTGATGTTTTGGAAACTAGAAGTAAGCGCAGGCCTGCTAGACCACTTGGCTTGAACACACTACACCTTACAGTGTAATTAGGAGTGGGCAAAACCCTCCCTGTTTAAACAGATACTCAACCTGGATTACTTTTATTGACCTACCTGGCACAATGAAGACAGCAAGCCACAAAGCAGAGCACAATTAACACTGAAAAGCTTATAGGTATCATGATGTAGTTCATTTTATTGTCAGCGCTGTTGTCTTCAGATTCAGAATCACTGGCCATGTTGATAGACTTGATTTCAGCACCAACAGCGGATGTTATGTTGCTCTTGTGATCTTGTAAAATCTCCTGGAGTGTTGCTCCCGGGATAATATTCTGGTTGTCTTTCTGTATGTCACTTCCATCTGGCAGAGAGGCAAACAGCTTCACCTGGAGATCTATCTCTTCTTGTTTGGGAGACTCAACCACAACCACATTTTTGATGCTGAATTTTCT
Source organism: Orbicella faveolata (assembly GCF_042242905.1). Classification (NCBI taxonomy): domain Eukaryota; kingdom Metazoa; phylum Cnidaria; class Anthozoa; order Scleractinia; family Merulinidae; genus Orbicella; species Orbicella faveolata. The sequence continues at coordinate 26,270,010 of NW_028301563.1, forward strand.
GAAAATGAGAATCAGCTTTCAGTATATATTTACTGCACCTTTCAAAAACATGTAAACCCTGAACTTCAAAATCTAACTTGCTATTATGTTTTTGGATGCCATCAACATAATTACAATCTGACAACCCATGAACCTTGAGAAACAGAGACAAAAAAAAAATTGTAATTTGATTTCCCATAATTGTTTTCAGTTGATGAAAGATTGGAAATTTGAAAATTCAACAAATGGTCTAAACTTGTAGGGAAATTTCAGCTCTTCCATTTAGAACAGAAATTGAAAGTGTGCAATTTCTAAATGGATTTTCCAGAAATTCCGTGTCTATTTGACTGTTAACCAAAATTTCCAGTTTTTTCACCTGAATGGTAGGCACCCCACATGTGAAGCAACAACCCTTGCTCAGTTATTTGACCTTGAAACCCTATAAAAAGAAACAACTTTTTCCAGGACTAACATGTAATGAGGCTGTTAATGGACCAGCCATCCATGTGCTAGTGCAACTGTATGCTGTTAGTACCTTGATTCATTCCAGAAATTCAAAGAACATCTGCTTGGGTTGTTGGAGCAAGCCACATTAATTACATCCAAGACAATCTTCTGAAGAAAAGCAGTTTTGTTTCCAGTATTCCAATTAGAAAGAGTGACATCTTGAAATAACAATGCAACTGTGTTCTTCTTGTGGTTATCTGTTGAGTACAACATGTGGCACACTTGGAGAATAACACATTACTAGGTTATCTCTCTCCCCTGTTGTTTAAGGAGAATTTGCATAGTAAAAAATCATCCTCAGAGATCTAAGAGCAATAGACAGAAGATCAATTCAATCAATTGACTGATCGATCGATCGATCAGTCAGTCAGTCAGTGTGCCAACCTGCCAGTCCATCAGTTAGCCAGTCAATTCAATTTAATTCAGTCAATCAATCAATCAATCAATCAGTCAGTCAGTCAGTCAGTCAATTAATCAATCAATGAATCAACCAGTCAATCAATCAATCATTTGATCGATTGATCCATCAGTCAATCGGTCAGTCAGTCAGTCAATTCAATCAATCAACCAACCGACTGACTGACCGACTGACCGACCGACCCATTGATTGATTGATTGCATAAGCCCCCATTGAAAGCCAGTTCCAGTCCAGTACTGAAAATACAAATATGGCCTATTTACATGCAGTGATTTACATCGATGGATGTAACTTGGTAGATTTGCATTCAACAGTCTTTGGATCATTTTTCCACAGAGTTACTATTAAGTATTGGAGGTATTGTTTGTCCAGTACATCCACCATAAAACCCTCTATAAATCTAAGGAATATGATCATTATAAAATGTTAAAAGTAACACCAAAATTTGCATTTTAAGGTGAATTTTGACCATGTTATGACCACTGGAAACCAATGTGTAATTATTTCATATGTAAAACTAAGGCAACAGAATAACCCCAGCCCTTATCCTAACCAAAAGCTTTTTAACTTTTGTAATTCTAAAATTAACCCTACTGTATCTAAAAGAATTCAACCCTGAAACGAATTACTAAAAGTAAAAGTAAAACTATCATTGCAACCTCCAATCGGTTTTGTAATATGGATTGCAGACTGAAATGAGTTTTATTTAATTTTTCACCAACACTAATGCAATTCTCTCCAGAATATTATGTAAATCAACTTTCCTTTATTTGCACACAAATTTTCAAAATGAAAGTTTACCATTTAACTTAGCCAAAATGCATATCTAGGGATGTAGCACAGAAACCAACTTCTCCTATTAAACAGATAAACATATAATCTTGTATTCTTACCCTTACACGTACTACAATAAGTATCACATAAGAACTACTCTGATTTCATAACAAAGAGAAGACATAAAACAGTTTACAAATTGTGTGCTTCAGATTGACGCAACGCAACGACTGCTGGATTGGGGCAAGTTAACTTAAACGACAGAATGTAAGAACGCTCATACCTAGCAAGTTTTCGATCGTTGAACATGTATGTATTGAACAAAGCACTCTGTCAGTCACCAATTAACGGATCCATAACAAAAGCTTCCGAAATTTTATCACTTGATCGCGTTTTGATCAAATGCAATAACTGATCTGAAGCAGAGATGACAAACTGACCTACGCATATAAACCACTTACCAGAGGAGTCACTGCTTTTAACCACAAGAAAAACAAGTGACAACAGCCCAAGAAGTTGACAACCACGAAGAAACATCACTTCTTCGATCGCAAATGTTTTCACCGCAGTTTCGTATCTCTCGCAAGCGGTTTTAATAAGATCAATCACAGCATCGCACGAAATTTAAACCGCGAAGGATCAAAATTCTCTAGTACCGTAAAGCGATCGCGGCCACACTTCGTTTTGATATGTTCTGATCCCTGGAAATTCATGGCGCTGGAAGGTTCGATCGCACCGAAGGATAATAAGATATTACTTGGCAACAGAAAATCGATCACGGCAACAATATTGAAATGAGTTCTATGACAGCAGCGGGGGTTTAACATGACTCACAAACAATACCTTCAGGGTATTAACAAAACAAACAGACCTTGAAATTTATATGAATCAAAGTGCGCGCGAATTGCTTTTAGAGCTGGAACTTACTGATTGATAGAAGACGCAGAAATGACTTTGTCAAGAATTGGCTACTTCAGCACTTAAAGTAGCATAGACAAAGAGGTGTATACAGGACATCTGCAGGCTTTTTGGTATGCAAATGTTTGTTTGCAGTATTTGTCCGCCATTTTGGATTCGCCGCTTGCTGGCTCCCTTCCCGACCAGCGGTAGTCTCGTCTCTCAGTCTCTCCAGTCTCACTCTTGCACGCCATTTTTGAACGCCTGACAGAAATCGTGTTTCTTTCTTCTTTTGTGAACTCAGAAAAACGTTGCGATGAAAAAGTCTTTCTATCCAAGTGGTAATGAATGGATCCTCACTACGCAAATTGACAGCATGTGGGAAGTTCTCAAAGCAGTAAGGAGGCTATTAGTTTTTTATGTGCAATTCTCTTTTTCAAACGTTTTCAGGTGGAATCCCGATTCTCGAACCCTCATTTTTTCGAACCTCCCGATAACTCGAATCAACAGTACATGTAATTTCCTCTCCTTAGTCGAACACTGTAATTTTTTCTCGAACTATTCGATTTTTTGAACCAATTTTTGTTTCCCTCGGAGGTTCGAAAAATCGGGATTCCACTGAAGCTGTTTAGCTTGAACATAACCTGATATTTTTGTTTCAGGTTGACTGGAGTGAATATTGGCTGATAGGCCTGATAATTTTTCACACTGTAACGTTCTTATGCGTCCTCACCACACGAAAATACACAAACTTCCAAGTGGTTCTATTTTTGCTGCTTTGTAAGTATCAACATTAAAACAATAAGTATATCAACTTCTTATAACAAAGGTAGAGGGAAAAGTATTTGGAAAAATTCAAGAATTCCAGTCAGGTATGAATATCAGTAATATAAATTTAAAATTATGTGCCACGCTGACCTATATGAACATTAACAACAACATCTGTAACAACTTAGTTTTGATTCTAAGAACTTTGACCTTGGTCAGTTTTTAAAAAGCCAACTGAATTACTGGCTATTTAACACTTCACCAGTTTACATGTTATGATATTCTTCCTAAGCTGAGTTTTTTTTCTTGTCAACTCTGAACTGTATATTAGATGAAAATAATATTTAAACAAGAAATAAAGTAGACTACTTCTAGGAAGAAAACTGGTTGAGTGTCAATTTTACTCGCTTCAGTGCTTGTCTCTTTGTTGAGTGGAAAAACTCCCAGGCTAACCACCACAAAAGTTAATCGACAATAACATCATGCAAGTGATGTCCTTTCTGTGAACAAATTGTATTAGTTGTGGGTGCTAGTGTATTTCTTTGTTCTATTTCCTTTCCTTCATAACCCTAGGTCATTTCTTTTGCAAATTGTGGTTCAAGAAAGTACCTAGAAAGAGCCAGCAGTCAATTGATATGTACAATATCTCACATTGGTTCACATTTGATCAAACTTTTTGTTGATACCAACATGTTGCTTTTGATATACACGCCATCTTCTTGTGAGTAATGTATTCCATATTAAATGCTTCAGGGATTCTCGAGAGTAGCTAGATTTGTTTCATTGAAACCAGGGGGTTTTTGGTTGTTTCCAGAAAGTATTGCTTTAACATGCCCTTCTGCCTGCCCCCCCCCCCCCCTTCTCCATGGAGAGAAAACATAAGAATGAGTGGAGCTACATGTATTAATACTCTTCTTTTGAGACTGCAAATGTAGTTCTGTAAATTAATGTCCCAAATTTTAATCTTAAAAATACCAATACTGGTAAATTTTACTTTACACTGCCTGGTCGTCTGAGACATATTTATTGAGAATGTTCCTTCAATTTTGTTTTTGTTTCTAGTGGGTCTGGCATTTGTCTCAGAGCAAGTTAATATTCTAGGAGCGAAATATTGGAGGTTAGTATAAGCCACCTTGTTTTGAAATTATTCATTAAAAGGTGATGTCAAAATTTTGTGTCAAATAAATTACCTTTATGAGACCATTGATAAGACATTTCTTTTTAAAACCCAACATGCTCATAGTTTATTTCCTTAAAGCAATATGAATCCATAATATTGATCTCATAATATCATAATTATCTTATGTAAATGAAAATAAATATTTTGATTGATTTGCTTCTTTCCAGCAAAGTTAATAGTAACATTGTTGTTTAGAAATTGAACTTAAGACCCTAATATAAAGTTTATGCTCTGGTTGACGATGATCATCATAATCTAGAGTGCTCTGATGCAAGCAGTGGCCCAAAAAGAACTGGTGTGACTGCTTTTAATTTGCAACTTATTGTTCATATACTGGTATTATCAGCCTGGAAAATTTTGGACTTCGTGACATCACGGGATGTATATTAATATAGGTTGAGTTACAAGTTATGGTATCAAAAGTTGAGTTTTATGGCCATTTTTGAGCAGTTGTTGTTTGCTTTGTTCATTGCCTTAACACAGTTCAAAACTTGAACAGCATGAAATGTTTCAAATAGTTTTTGGGTAAATTGTGTGGACCCATGTCTATCAGCAAGATCCTACAGGAAAACTAAAATCTCAGAACATCAAAAATGCTGTTTTATCCCTGCAACAATATGATTGCTGTGATGTTGTAATGAGACTGGAAGGTAGTTAAATATTCGACTCTTAGAAGACTGTTCCTGTTTATAAAGTTTATTTAGGCTAGCAGCCTGTTTTAAGTTGAACCAGTACTCTTTGCATGACTTGCCCTAAATCCTAGCAACCTTTGCACTCCACATAATTAAATCAACTAATCCCTAGTTGTGCAGAGTAGACTAGTAGAGCCAGGGTTCTAAAAAAAGGCTGTAACTAGCCTGTTCCAGGCTCTCGGTCAATGGGTACGATCAAAAATGTGGCTGGGCGACGAGTGACGAGTAGGGTCTGGTAGACCCTGCTTGTCCCATGCCCGTTTTTTCGATTGTCCAAACTGACCAAGAGCCTGGAACAGGCTAGGCTGTAACCTGTAACACCTGCTACAGCAGAGTGTGCCTGACGGGCCCTTGATGTTACAAATGAACTTAACTCAGTACATGTTACAATTCACCCACAAAATAACAAGTTTGTTACAGGTGTGAAGATCAAAGCTACAGGTGAATCAAAACTTAGTGAACGCCCTGTAGGCTGTGGGCAAATTCCATGTACTTCTACAGGGACTTAGGGGTGAAAGAATAATTTCCTGACAAGCTAGGAATATAATAGCAATTACTTCTGATCTATTCTGCTGCTTTTACTTTTGGAATGTTCTGTTTCCATTTGAAGAGAGATATTGGATCCATATCTACTGTTTATTGATGATTTATATTTGCAGGATGTTTGCCAGAGAGCAGTATTTTGATTCAGCTGGGATGTTTATAACTGTTGTGTATTCAGGTCCGATACTTCTCAACTGCTTTATTATGACTGTAAGTAATTTTAATTAACCATTGCCCACAAATAAGTTGTAAATTTTCTTTCAAGTCTTGTGAGGGTGTTTGATCTATATTTCCTTTCAGTATAATTTACTCAAATCCAATAAGAGGTTAATAATTAAACTTGAAAGAGCAACTTACAATAATTGGTTATTATTGGAAATCCTAATGCAAATGATTACAAGATGGGATCCTTTCAGTTTATGGTGTCTGTCAAGAACTGATTCAATGATTCTCCTTCTCAAAATACATAATTTTGAAACAAGTAAATAACCTATGGACCGATCGATACCCTAAATCGGCCTTCAGTCGACATCTCCATTAACACTTAATTGACATCTCCATAGATACTAGCCCAACACTCAACTGACATCTCGGTCAACAGTCAGTCGAGAGTTGTCTAATTTTTGCAGCTATGCCACTGAGTGTCGATAGATACATAAGAGTCGACTGACACTCTGCCAACTGTCGACCGACTGTCAATCAAGTGTTTATCTAGTATTGACAAAGTGTTGATTGGGAAGTCAATTGAGTATCGATCAAGGGTCGATCAAGGGTATTGATCAACACTCAACTGTGGATACCTTTAGTTTACATGATCTTAACGTCCTACTGCTGTTAGGAAGGTTGTGCGTTTGATTGCCATTGGGGACTTATAGTCTTTTGTTTATCCTTGACAATGGCTACAAAATTTACATCTTTCCATATTTTTTTTTAAAATTTGCTTACAACAAATTATCATCAGAATACTTAATGTGCTTGTGTATACAGTGACACATATTGTCATTGAATATCTCCTAGGTTCTTTGGTTGTGGACAGCAGGGAAAATGCTTATAGTGGTGAAGAGGGGACAGCTGAAAGAACGACGGAAAAAAGAAGCTGAAGATAAAAAATCCAATTAGCGTGAACTATAAGGAATAACATAATGAATACTACTTATTGAAAGAATTAAGTGCTGTACTTCTTAATAGCTAAGCTTAAAAATGTTAATAAGTGCTCTTAGGTGGGGAATTGAATACATTTTTGTTTACAATAGTTAGTTTCTACTTTGCAAACTTGGGACAGTAATAGGTTGCCTAATGGTTTGCGTGCTGGATTCTTGATCAAGCAATGCGGGCTCAAACCCCAGTCAGAGTTTGTGTCATGTCCTTGAACAAGACACTTCACTAACTCTCACAGTGTCACCCTTCAGTCTCCAACAGGCGTCTAAATGGTTGCCTGTAAGCTTTCAAGGCATCCTGACAAAAGTTTTGATGGGTAAGCTGTGATGGATAAGTAGAAATAGCAATATTCCCAATTGCTTCATGATGTAAGAAACTAGAGATAAACGCTGTGCAGATTAGTCACCTGGCTTCTCCAATCTGTTGGACTGGAGTAGACTTCACGTGTATTTTAGACGCATGTGTTAGCTGCAAACTTAGTCCGTAAACAAGCTTCCATCCGAGCGGAAGAAAAACAAAAGAAAAAAAAAACCGTTAACGAAGGGAGCCAAGCTTGGCCTAGACCGCTCTCGGCCCACTCTGCGCGCCGGTATCTGTTGTCGCCCTATACCCCAATCTGGAACCTGTTCACAGGCTACTGCAAACAACGTAGTTCTTTCCAACCTTGTAGCCTATGACCTAGCTGACAGACACGTGGCTGAATCGAGTCCGTGGTGTTTTTACTTCCGGTCACTAAAGCTAATCAAAATCGATCTTGTAACGGAACTCTTGCTCGTGTCACCAAGTTTGCGCAGTAAGGAACGAAATCTACTCTCTTTTGCTTAATAGCAGGTTGGCGGTACGTTATGTGGAGAGTGCCTCTCTTGTCTTCACTGAGCAGAAAGAGAAGGGAATTTCAGTCTCGCAGGGTACTTTAGGGGAAGAGGAAAAGGTTTCCATAGCTTGCAGTACTGTGATCTGTAGAGCTGTTACATATAAGATCGTTAGGAATAATTAATATATTGAGTAGCTGCACGCTAAATACAAAGAATGTATTTGATGATCAGCAAAATTCTCCTTACATGACTGTACTTATTTATTCTGCCCCTGTCTCGTTCCCAGAGCCCACGTGTCTTTTGGTCAGCGCCAAGACATGGAGCTCTGAAATGAAATGTAACAGTCCTCAGTTTCCACTGGACGGTTTTTAAATGCTATCCAATACACATTCTCATCCCCTCTCATTTTGTTTGTTGAAAATTTGTGTTGTTCCATTTGGAGGAGAATTCTCACCGGTTTTTTCACGCAAATGGGAAGCGCTCAAGTACGTTTAGTCATAGATATATGTAGACAAAAACAAGATGGAAATTTTTCAAATCAGCTGAGCAGTGAACCGTCAGCGATAAGACGAAGACTAAATAAAAGTATTTTGTCAGTTTTCTCAGTATGGCGGCCATTTTGCTGATGGTTTTCAGAAACTAGGGGTACTTACCATTTACATGAGAAAACCCGAAATTCCAGTTGGAAAATCAAATGGTTCGCGCCATTCCATTTGGGAAGCTGCAGAAATTATGGGCTGTGATTTGAGGTGATGCTATTTTTCTACTCTTTTAAGTCTCTCTAGCTGATGTGGACATACTTTCTAGCGATTCCCTCTCCCGCGACGTCGCATTTAATTGTTTAATGTTTATGCCTGAAATTTCCAACCGGATGGTTTTTGTAAATGGTAAGCACCCTAGAAGTATACATTGCTCCAGTGGCTAAAAATGTTACTTAGAAATTATACGATGTCAAGAGATTATCAAGGTAAGAGAGTGAATCCCCCATATAGGCCTTCTACCCAAGGTAATCCCTCTTAAGTTATTTTTAGATATGGTACCCAGTTCTTCCGAGGATGTTGCTCGCGCGATGCGTGGACAGTCCAAGCGACTTTCTCGAATTTACCAGGGACGATATGGCGGGAACGTTATTTTATATGTTATGGTTTCGTTTCATAGCAGAGATGTTTTCTGCACTATCAGCAGGCTTTGTGTTCAGCCGGGCTTCCGTTTGTTTTGTGCTTGTTTGGCTGTTCATTATTTTGCCGTTTATTGGGTTTTAGGGATTTTAATTAAGCAAACTTCGACGGCAACGGCAACGAGTACAATGGCTGTGTAAGCGTGCGTTATAATTCTTTGTTCATTTCTTTGCCGTTATTTACAGCAACTTGAAATAGCCACATTCTTCATATTCGAGAGAACGTGAACTATACGACGGCCAATTTTAAAATTTCTTTTTCGAATTTTGAAGCTGTCTTGCATATTCTGTTTGGGATATTTCTAACAGTATAGACAAACTCAATAAATCTAAATCCTCCATAGGAAAAAAGATGGCGACTGGTACATTTACCCATAATTCTTAGCGCAGAAAAACCATAACAACGTTCATAGAAACGTACAGAAACGTTATAAAATCTTCATACCTAGGCTACTCAATGTCCTTAGCACAGGGAAAAATATTGTAAAAATTTGGTTTTCTCTCTTTGTGTCCTAGAGGCTGCTTTAGGTTCGCAAGGCATTGTGGTAAAATGTACAGCCGCCATCTTTTTTCCTACGGTGGATTCTCGCGAGTTTCGTAGGTTGAATATTAAGTCGATTTTTAATCGACGTTGTCTTTGGCGTGGTTGCCGTTGCTGCTTAAAGTGCTTTTTTGCTATTTGGGCAGCGAGCGTCTGCCTGCACTTTCGACCATCTGTTTGTGCGGTTGCCTAGCTTGTGTTTGAGCGTTTGTTTGCTGTGCACTCGTTTGTCTAACAATTATCTGCCGTTCATTCAGTTGTTATTGTTTGTGCAGGAGACATCCGTCTATTTAAACTCCTATTAAAGTTTCGAAATGTGTTAAAACATAACGAGAGCCGAAGCTGCTTTCCTTGTAATCAAAATATCAAAGAAGACATCCCCACACCGTTGGAGGTTTTCCTTTGCTTTGAAACGAAACGAAACGAAACATATACATATCCTCCACGAAAACATCCACGCAACGCGCGAGTAATATCCGCGGAAGAACTGGGTACAATGTCTTAAAATAACTTAAGAGGGATTACCTTAGTTAGAGGACCTATATGGGGGATTCACTCTCTGACCTTGATAATCTCTTGACGATGTGCATGCTCTAATTATCTCTTGGAAAAAAAAACAAAAAACACAGAGTTTGAAAGAGACTAATAATGACAAGGTTCATAGATACAAGACTGAGCTTCAATTAAATTTTGCAGGATCTTTTTCTTCCGATAGATGCCCATGATAATTCAGAGTCAATGTTTATCTTTTTCCACTACTGTAAATGAAGATTCGTTGCACTTGTGATTATGATAGACACTCTATGGAGCTTTACGAAAGCTTTTCACAGGCTCCGAGAGACCCATATCAGAAGGATACTCATATATTCTACCAGGCTGTAAATTTACGGTCGCTCCTCGAAAGCTGACTTTAGTAAAAACCTGCCAAGTTTCACCCGTGTGTTTAGACACAACAATTGAAGAGGCTTCTTCGGGAAGAAACTTCGTCACGTCATTGCTCTCTCTGCTGAACTCCTACGAAAACGGAATTACGCTCACTGACTTGAAGATAATAATGATAATGATAATGATAATGATAATGATAATGATGATGATGATGATAATAATAATAATAATGGCAATAATAACTGTATTTAAGTGTCAAATGTATTTAGCACTATTAAATGTGCTAATTGGGGACACTGTAAATAAATAAACAAATATTTCAAATATAACATAAACTAGTAAGAATCCCAACTGGGTGGAGGCTGACCAGTTGGCTATTTACCCAATGCGGTCGAGGAGTTGAACTCGGGGCTACCTCCAGATTTCAAATCCAGCGCCCTAAATCACTCGACAATGCCGCCTCCGTGTGATGATGATTGATCATCGCAGTTATACACACAACTTAAGAACCTGAAAATTCAGGCCTGAACGGGATTCGAACCCATGACCTCTGCGATACTGGTGCAATGCTTTATCAACTAAGCTATCAAGCCAACTGGGAGGTGGTTACATTGTGAGTTCGTAATATACCCGTAGGTGGTGAAGAATACAAGTGAATATATCAAAGATCATATATTTGATCATATATTTGAACTGGTCAACTGAAGGAATTGTGAAATTAAAGCCTGAACGGGATTCGAACCCATGATCTCTGCGAGATCATGGGTTCGAATCATTTTTTTTTTCAGGCTTCTATTTCACAACTGCTTAAGTTGTGTATATAACTGCGATGATCAATCATATCTTCATATCTTTCTCCGCAGTTCAAATATATGATCTTCCATTGATTCCCTTGTCTTGAGTGCAATTTCCCAATCATGCTGTTTCTGTCTCAAATTACAGTTAGATATGGTAGCCAGTTCTCTCGCGGATAATGTTATCACGCGTTTTGCTTAGATGTTCCTACGGAGAATGAAAATCTATGTAAAGCATGGCCACTGACCTGGGCCGTCCCCGGGAGCAAACCCAGTGCCGCTGCATTGGCTATTTCCAGCGTCCCTACCCGTTCCCGCAACGATTTGCAACGCCGAGAGTGGTCTGTGAGTGACGTCGAGGTATCATTACTTCGGAAATGACGCCTGTATAGGGGATGAATTAAGCTACCCTTGATCCTCTCTTGATAAGCACTATGGAAATCTTACCTTCATGTTTCCCCCATAGTGAGTTAGTTCATACAATGTCAGAACTGTTTTGGACGAGTCCTGTAAACCAATGAGATATAATAATATTTGCAATGGAGACAAAGAATGCAAAGGATTGTGGTAGGGTCAAAGACTTTCACGTACGTTTCCGCATTTACGAATAAGGTTATGATTTAATCGGAGAATAGACACCACTTGTGTCATAGCAGTATGCTAAATGGAGATCTACAATCCTTGACAAAAATAGCTGGAACGCTCACAATTATTCATAGTATTTTACGTGATTAGGTATTAAGACTTTGTAAGAGATCTCAGTTTCAGTAGCTTTCTGTTGCATCCTTCATAGATTCTCTTCAGTTAGGAATAATTTCTGTGGGTAGAAAAGATTGTCGGGAAGGAAGGGGATAAAAGAAAGGAAATAGTGGAAACGTACCAACACTTTTGTCAAGGATTGTCTCAAAACATACGTGGGGTGTAGTGGTATTGTCATCTTTTAGTTTACCTTACATGATTTAAGTTTACTTTACTAAATGAAAGCAGAAAAGGTGCTAGATAATATCATCATGTTTATATAAGTGTCGGTTAACTTAATAGCCCCGTTTCTGGCTAACAATTCTGCACTTTTTCATTGAACTTACTTTTAAGAATGTGTGGATTTTACTAGGCTACTTGTTTTAGAGCGATTAGGATTGCGTTGCGCTCAGTTTTCATCTAATGTAGAAAAAAGATGAAGAAATTATTGATTAACAATACCAAAGCTATGACGTAATTCTCTAATTTGTTTCTCGAGCGGGGTTTTTCTTGAGGGGCTGCCGGTATTAACTTAGCCTCCGCAGCCGACGAGCCCGTTACGGGTTTAGTCAAACTGGTTGAAATTAACTAACATTAGCGCCGAAATGACGTCCATGAGGTGGAGCCATCTGCATTTCTCGTAGAGAATCGGGCCATCAGTAATTAAAGCAACTAAAGCTGGGCTCCTCGTGGCCATTAATTTGTAAAACATCTTATGGAAAACAGACTCAACCAAAAGGGCATTATAGACTAAGACAGACTAACTTGCTTAACTTTGACGTTAGAACAGAGAATGTTTTGAAGACTTCTGTCACATCAAAAGAGACGTCTATGATCCATATTTTCTCCTCTTATTATTTGATCAAAGCTAGGCAGCGGTCTTTGAGAAGGGATTTTCACTGAATGAGGAAATAAACCCCTTCTTGTCTCTCAGTTCTAAGTCACCTTTTGCGCTTGTTCAAGTTCCTTCTGGAGTTCTTCTACTTTTCTTCTGAGAGAGGCAATCTTAAAAAGACATGTACAACCAATGTGTTTAATTCTTGTTTGCAAATTTTTTTTATTAAAACTTGTTTAATATTTGAATGATAATGGTAAACAAAATAAAGAAGCATGAAACATGAAAGGTATTTTAATATTTCCTTTAACAGCTATTACTTTCTTTCGACAAAATTCAAGCCCTGTAAAATTGAGAGGCTACGTATTACGCGTCGAAACACAAAAATTAAAGTAATCATTTTGACCACGAACCAATCAAAATTCTAAGGGAATACGCGTAACTGACGCGAAGCGCGGGAAAACATGTGACGATTGGTTTTGGTTTTACCTGTGATTGGATGACATGTAGGGTAGTTTGTTTTTAAGCCAATCGCTGAGCGTGGAGATGCAAAACCGATTCGAGTGCGAATTACTTTCGACATTAAAGTGAAACAGCTATAAACTTTAAACCTTTCCGTGAGCTTTAATTAAATGTGAGTTGTTTTGAAGAAAATGTTTTAGTTCTCGATAAAAAAAGAAGGAGCACACACGCATTAGTCTGCGATAAAAAGGAACTTTTTGCGTTTCAATCGACGAATCTCGAAACTGCTTCCAAATCAATACAAGTTAGCCTGGACTCTCTTTTCTCCCGCCTGGGTTCAATCCCTGAAAAAGGGCGGGGTAGGGAGAACTCAGGTGCTGGTTTAGCCAGGTGCGCTAACGTCCATAAGACAAAGGAAAGATCCGAATTGCTTAAAGAACTAAACGTTATACTCTTCGTTCAACGTCAAAGGATTTTATTGAAGTCTACACAGTTCTGCGCAAACTGAGTGCATGTGAACTGTGTGTGTATCTTCGCTCTGACTAAATAATTGGGTTAAAACCCAGAATTGAGCTTGGTAATAAACTGCTCACATTCACGGAAGAATAAAAGGACAAAAGAAACTGTTAAAATATCTGTACGGATGGAGAGGAATAGGCTGTTCTTGAATTTCTCAGTCGTAAATGGTGACTAATTTGACCTTCGCAAAAGTTTATTTTTGAACACCTTGAAGAAACTCGCAAGCCCCCTCAAGACAGTTTCGTATACGTAGAGTAAACCTCTATCCACTTTCTTAAAGAAATTCTCAGATCTTTCAGTAAACTATTTATGGCCTAATTCGGCCATGATATTGAATCCATATCAAGTCAGAGACTTAATATCGTATGACATCGGGACAGACGACACGAATGTGATTTGCTTATTTATAATTAATACAAGCTACAAGTTGACTTTAATCAGTTTAGTTTTGATTTTAATGTTTTCTTTTTCATTGCAAATAAGAAAATACCTGATCAGCTTTAACTGTAAAGCGATAAAATAATGACGAGATACCTTGATTTTTTTAGCCCATCGTGAATACGGCTATCTGTTCTTTCAAATGCAACATGACTTGTGTTGCTTCAGCGAGATCCTAATATGAAAACGAAAACGAGGTATTTTCAATAACCAATGCTTCTATTGGTATTTTCAGTCTAAACACTGGGATTTTTTTTAACAGATTACGATTACAACACAAGGGACAACAACAACAACAATGGAATCGTTTACTGATGCAGTGTCGCCTAATCAAAAAGTAGCCATAACATGCAACCGAGGCAGGGCGTGCTATCACTTATGAATGCTAGAGTGGTATTGCCGTGGTGGAGATTTATCGAGCGTTTGTACCAGCCAACAAAAATCTAGATGATTCATTTGTTGTTAGGAACTTCCGGAAACATCACGGAAAATTTGAAAATTAAGCGAGACTTACCAAGTCGATGTTTGATTGGAATTCTTCCTCGTCATTAGTCAGGAACGAAGGAGTTACATGAGAAGCATGCGCATGCTTATCTGGTCAGTCTTTAAAGAGGGAGTGTTTCCAGGAGAAAAGCAGGAACGAAGGAAAGGGAGGGAAGAAACCAACTTACGGGTCGGGCATGTAACTCCTTCGTTCCTGACTGATGACGAAGAAGAATTCCAATCAAACATCGACTTGGTAAGTCTCGTTTAATTTTCAAATTCTACCTCGTCATCAGTCCGAGTCACTACGGAGTTACATGAGATTTGAAAGTCCTGGAAACGCGCCCAAACAAGGTAGCAATGTAGGGCAGACGAAAGAACACAATGATCCGGGTATGATATATTTCCCTAACAAAGGTTGCAGACTGCCACTCGGGTGGCCAAAGGGTATAATAGTACGCGAATTAAAATGTAAAATAAAATAGAATATACAAATGACTTGCACACAGTCAGCGTGAATTGTTTTGAAAATGTTTAAGCACACTCGTGCCAAAGTTCCTTACAATTGGCTTATTGTAATGTTTAGCGAAAGTCTGAGCGTTTGACCAGCCGCCAGCTTTGAGGATTTCTTTCAATGTGAGGCTGGTTTGCGCGGCATAAGAAGTCGTGGCGGATCGTCCACTATGGCTGGTGAACTTTGTGACATCAATCCCTGCATCTTTGAGCACAGACTTGGACCACTTGCTTATGGTAGTATTTGAGATAGCTTTGTGGGGCTTGACATAACTGAGGAGTAGCTGTGAGGTAGAGCCTCTGAGGCTTTCAGTTTTGGCGAGGTACTGATCGAGGTGTGTGGCAACAGAGGTTGATATCAGGCTCAAAAGCTGTCAACTCAATTGGTTCCAAGTGTTTCCCAGGCTTAGTTGTCTTAAGCTTTTCGCCAATAGTGAAAACATATTTTCCTGGTAGTTTCTGCATCAGTTTTATGTCTAATTTAGATAAAGTTTGGCACCTTTGGCCAGTAAGTAGACACGGCAACATGGTCAGCTTAAGTGTAAGAACTTTGAGGTCTAAGCTATCTACAGGCTTTAGAGTCTTTAGATGTTCTAAGACTACGCTAACGTCCCAAATGTGGTTGTATCTAGGTAGGGAGGGTTTTAACTCGAAGACGCCTTTTAGAAATCGAGATACGAGAGGGTGATTCCCAAACGTCACGTTTCTAGGGAGTGTAAGTACCGAGGATAATGCCGACCATTTGGTATTAATGGCGCTATATCCCAGGCCTTCCTCATAAAGAGATGCTAAGAAATCTATCCCATGTTCAACGCTCGCGTCTTCCTCCGGAATTGCTTTCTTAGCAGAGAATTTCTCCCACCTTCCTAGATAAGAGTGATATTGTTTTCCGGTACCTGATCGCCAAGAGGCCATAATAATGTGTTTAGCTACTATGGACAATTTTTTATTGTTCAGCTTTTTGCGGATAAGAGGCATATTAGGAGATTCAGTAGTGTAGGGGCCCATACACAAGGGACCGTTCATTTTTTATAAGGTAGGGGGGGCTGATGGGATTTGGGGGGGGGGGCATGCGAAAAAAATGGCTTTCGAGGGGGGGGGCCATCCCAAAAAAATAAGGGAAAAAGGGGGGGTCATGTGAAATATTTAAGTAAAACTTTAAAATGGCATGATGTTTGAATATCAAAAAAATTGCTATAGAATAAACATAGAAGGCAGGATACAAATTTATTACAAACTTTCCATTTGCTTTAAAAAAACGTTTGGCGACAAAAAGCATTTGTAGCTACTGAAAAGAAGTATTTAACACTGTTATTTTCGAATGCAACTTTCACTGGCACTCATCTTCATCTTCGCTGTCGTCGAGTTCTTCATCGCCGCTTGTGCTGCAATGGGAGTCTCTTTCACCAATGCCGCAAGAAGCAGCAATGCTTCCCGTCAGAGTGTACTCTTCAGGGTACATGAAGGTGTAAACATAATCTCTGACTTCCTGCTCAAGGTTGGTGGTGATTCTGCTTCTTGCAGCATTGGTGAAATAATTCCCTTCCAAGAGCTGTGCGATGTATGGCCCATCTCTTCTAAATAACGACGTGGCAACATCCTCAACTTCAATACACTCTTCCGGGATGGCCGTTCTAGGAGGGTACACAAGGCATTGTGGAAGATCATTTCCTAGCGGCTTTCCAACACAGATTCCATAAACTCGTTGGACGTTGTTTTCAGTCCGCTTCCTCTTTCTCTCATTTGACTTTCTGCGGTTTTCTTTTTTCCTTCTCCTTTTGTTGATGTGCTGTTTGAGTATGCCCTTGAATATGCTGTTATAATTGCTCTTCTTATTTTCTAGTGCTTCCATGTCCTGCGTGACCTTCGTCAACTTAGCCTCTATAAATTTGATCTGTTTTACATTAAAACTGTGGGCAAATTCTTCGCCCTGCTTTAAAGCAAGCCTATTGGACTGAAAGAGTGTGGAATCGTGGCATTCAACTTTTCCACCATTGCTCTGTGTTCTTTGATGGAGAAGTTCAGTTTTCTTCCATCACTGGGCTTCAACTGGTACCCTGGCATGGAAAACTCATTCGCCCTTTCTGAACAGTCATCCGCACTTAGAAAGATTGCTTCTTTTGCTTGTAAGATGTCAAACTGCCTGGATCGTTCAGCTGTAAACCTTTTCTTAAACGACTCGTCGCTTTCGCCATTATTGCGCATTTTGGAATGAGCCTCTTTCATGATTATTATGGACGTGCTCCGTTCTACATCGTGCAAGACATAGCAGCACTCAACTAACGTCAAGGAGCTTAAAGCAAAAATACCCACTCAACGTATAGCATCAACCCCATTTTAAAGACGGGGTTTGCAAAAGAGGAGGAAATAAAAAGGAGGAATAAACCTATACATCGAGCAAAAGAAACACAAGCTCGATCAGATAGCTGCAAGAAACATAGGAATGTCTCTAGATAAACGTATAGCTTTCTCAAAGTAAAGCTACGGCGTTTCCGAAGGAAATCGTAGGAGAACAAATATGATATCCGTGATAAGGATCTACCTACTGTGCTTGCAAACAGTTCTAATCACAGCCGGGCCCGGCGTCACAATATAGAATGCAAGTAAGCAACATGTTCACGGTAAATTTCATATTTTGTCCCTCAAAAGCAAATTCATGGAGATTTAAAAGCATATCTTGCAATAGAAATGAGCCTCAACAATGCATAAACACATGGCAAATTACAGAGGTGTCAAACTCAACGAGTCGACATGCAGATAACAGCGGAAACCATGCAGACCTATGATCTATAAAAATTTGCCATAGCACGATCTAACGGCTCAACTCCACTAAAATTCCTCCTTATTACACAACATGAAGTGCCCTTCATGAACACGAGTGAAGCGACAAGAAAGGTCGAGTGACCGAACAGAGAACGGTAAATGTACAAATGTTACGAACCGTAAAAGTCGTGTAGGCTAGTCAACCCCATTTTACCTTGAAAATTAAGAAATTTTAAACCATAGATAAATTTAAACCACAACAAGTATGCTAAAATTTATAAAAAGTAATCCACTATTTGCAAGATTTGAGAACACTCATAGCTTTTTGTTTTACCTGGATAGGGCAACATTTATACATGCCTATCACTAGAGTAGAGGTAAAAACCTTCCAAATAAAGACATCTGTAAATTAAATGTAACAATGTGTTTCACGCAACACATCAACAGATTTCCAGTTTTTTCACAACATTTCGTACTTGGTTCAGTAGCACAATGCAGGAGCAAGGAAAGACTTTGTTCCAGGCCACTGTTACTTCCGTAAGATTGAGAAGTTTATGAATGAGCACTATGAGGAGGGGGAGAGCTACAGGGAGTTTCTAAAGTTGTCCTGTCAAGAAAAGGTAGGAGAAATTTGTTCTTTTTGTTGTGAATGGACTGGATCACCCATAGAAAGATATCCTAAACCAGTTCCTGACCATTCCTGCCTACCGGAATACCACTACCTCTCCTACCAGAAGACCCCAAAAGAAGGGCGTGATCCAGATGACTGGCAGCCAAGGGTCCAAGCGAAGAAAGAGCATGGAGGTGGCAAGCTGGTTTTATCTGACCCAGAGAGCGTTGCTCTATTTGCAGATAAGTTTATTGTCAAATCAAAGTTTGTGGTGGATTATCTTCAGCATCTTGAAGTGCTGGAATTTAAAAGGAAAAGGAGAGCAGAAGAAAAGGCAAAGTTAAGTAGGGACGCAAAAGATAAATCATATGAGGATTATCCTTGGACTGAGTTGTGCGAAGATCTAACCAAGCTTAAAAAGCAACGTGTTCCAGAACAAAACAAGTACTTGAACCACCACGGGCTGAAGCAGCATTTGAAAAGCAGTAAGAGTGAGAAAGTAAAGGCAATTGTAAGACATTCATGCTTGCGGCAGAAGAGTCCTCTCAGAGCTGGCCAACCAACACTGAGAAATGCCAGGACATTGACACAAAATGACAACAGGGTAAGTGCTGACAGCAGTGAAACGGATGAAAGTGACAATGATGAGTATAACAGTGATGCCATTGACTCTGGGGGAGAAGATGACTCAAGTGATGTCATTCTTGCATTCATCAATTCAGATGAGGAAGATACCAATGAGAGGCCAAATGCCACACGCTTAGGGCGAGCCATAACTAGGAGATCCGAAATTGACTTCTCTTTCTTTTGATTTGTTTTTTAAACAACAGCTCTCTGTAGTATAGGGATTGTAAATATTGTCTTCATAGTGAGCACAATAACGTGAAGTAGGGGGATAATAGAGAAATATTAAAAAAGTTGAAATCTAAATATTGTTTGTTCAATTTTTTTTTTTGGGGGGGGTCATCCCAAAAAATGACCGCTATAAGGGGGGGCCATGTGAAAAAATTGGTAAGCTGAGGGGGGGTCATGCGATTTTTAAATGGTGCTTCCCAAATCCCACCAGCCCCCCCCCTCCCTCATAAAAAATGAACGGTCCCTAACCCCGGGAAAAGAGGAAACTATCTTCCCGAGAACACAAGCAAGTTCTCGTATGGTTGGAGAAGCGGTGTGCAGGAGCCAAGGCCTTTTCCTCAGTTAGCACGATCGTCATAGTGACCGAATTAAGTACAAAACCCAAGATTACGAGCTGTTGGGACGGGTTAAGGACCGACTTCTCCGGGTGTGTTATGAGGCCAAGGGAATCAATCTGAATAAGTGTGTCTATATCGTTGTGTACACTGTCCTTGTACGTTTTCCCTTGCAAGTACAAGTCGTCAATATAACCACTAGATATATGGCCCCGTAAATGTAGGTGGGATAATGCTGGATTCAAATTTTTAGTGAATTTTCTAGGCCTACATGAAAGACCTTCTGGCAAGCATGTAAACTGATAAAGTTTCCCTTCCAAGAGAATTTTAAGTATTTCCTATCCGATGTGGCTATCGGTATGGAATAATATGTGTCTTTCAGATCAATGGACGCCATAAAGCAATCCTGTTCTACAAGTTTAGTGATGGTGTTGAGTGTGTCCATCTTAAAGTGGATTTTGTTTGCATATTGGTTGAGGTTTTTAAGGTTAAGAATCAGTCTGTGGCTGCCATCTTTCTTCCCCCTCACGAATACATTGAAAATAATTTCTTCGTGACAATGCCCGGTGGGCTCAATCACATGTTTTGACAAGAGTTTTTGAACCTCGAGATCGATAATGGTCGTTTCAGTGGCGGACCGTGTGCAAGTGGGAAGATATTTTTGACAGGGTGTGGCATTAAAATCAATTTTCATCCCCACAACAGTGGAAAGAACTTCATTATCTGATGTGATTTTACGCCAGGCCGGTAAAGAATGTGCGATGCATCCGGCCGCAAAGGTATCACAACGTTATTGTAGATACTCTCTTAGAGATGAATTAGTGATTCGCGGAAAATCACTTACCGCCAATTTCAGTTTTTCCAGTGAGGACATTATTTCTTCTCGGTCTCGTTCTTCGGGCCGTTGTACGGTTTTTTTCGCGCAGTTGAGCGGTAGCCTTTCCCCAAAAAAGGCTGTCGTGACCCGCCCTTGCTGCTTTCGTCATACCGGCTAGTTTGATAAGAGCCATGGCGCCGGTAGTTTTTGTTGTGGTCGTGCTTCGTAACGCCAACTGTATGGCCGATGCGGCTAGTCTCCTTAGCGTCGCGAATTTGCTTGGCAAGATCGTCACCAAACAATAGTTTTGATGAAGTGGGGACGTTGTGTGAACAAATAGTGTGATATTCTTGCTTTAACGATGGCCCAAGCTCTTTGCGCCTGAGCGAGGAAAGCTCGGAAACCACATGTCCCACTAAAGCGATAGCATCAATGCTATCGGTTAGCATTTCTTTTGTGTCAATGTGGGCTTTTGCCGCCAAAAGCTTATCGCAAGTTGTAACTATTGCGAAGGTAGCCTTTTGCAAAGCCTGCTGCATGTTGGCCAAGCGTAAATCTGACTTTTTCTTAGCGGCATTCAAAGGCGCCCAGATTTCGGGGTTTACCCATGCAATAGCCATGTCTCCGCAATTTTCGGGCTGCGGGTGTTTTCCCAGAATACTAGTTATTTTTTCTGAGGTAAGCTTATTTCCCCATCTCTTCATAGCGATGTCGGCCAGTTGTTCTTGAACTTTTGGACCTTTTTTATCCTCGTCTTGCAGGGCGGCTACGAGTTCTTTTAGTGCCTCGTCCTCGCTCGCATTATAATTCGGTTTGTCGGTGACTTTGGCTTGAACCGATGGTTCT
Organism: Orbicella faveolata; assembly: GCF_042242905.1. Taxonomy (NCBI): domain Eukaryota; kingdom Metazoa; phylum Cnidaria; class Anthozoa; order Scleractinia; family Merulinidae; genus Orbicella; species Orbicella faveolata. The sequence goes on from NW_028301563.1 coordinate 26,291,352, forward strand.
GCCAGCAGTTGTGCCACGTCATCATCTGTGGCATACACACTAAGTGAGTCGTCCTCTTTGCTCGATTTGTGTCTGGGCTCGTAGTTATCATTTTCAGAAGAGTCCTCTAAGGAGACAGAAATAGAACGCCGTTTTCGGCGTTGGCCGTCTGCACCCGGTGGGCTTCGGCTCGAGGATTTTTGCTCGTGGCGCGCATTAGTAGTGGGAAGACGTGCGCACACCTCCGACAAAAGTTTAGTCATTGTGCCCATGTTCGTATTAATTTGGTGCAGGGCGGACTCAATGTTTTCTTCACGACCCGGTGGGTCAGCATTTGCGCCCGTTGGACCCTCAGGAGCAGGCACTATATCAACGTTTTCGCTCGTCATTGTGAAATGCTGAGTCTGGCAGGAAAAATGGTTAGGCAAAACGTGCAATCGAAAACGTTCAAAATTCTACTCACGTACGCCGATCCCTGCCAAATAGGTATCACAAGACCTGCTCAGAGTTACACCTTCAAAGTAGGCTAAAGTATATATCGGTTATTGTAGCAAAAAACTCAGTCTGTTCAGTGCAGAAAACACGCGTGTCGACTGAACCGATAGCAAACACTGCAATGACCAGATAAGCATGCGCATGCTTCTCATGTAACTCCGTAGTGACTCGGACTGATGACGAGGTAGAATTGCAGTTCATCTCTGTCGCAACTTCGCTTTTCTTGGTTAGAGAAAAATGGCCATGATGATGATGATGATGATGAATAATGTGCACTTGGTTTTGCCTACTGCATGTATTTGCCATAAATCAAATTGTCCAGTTGAAATGAATATCTGTGCTTTTAGACTGATAGGTATAGAACATGATCCAGCGGATTTTGTTTTCATATGGCTTTTCTTGTTGTAGAAATACTAAACCAAAGATGGATAATTAAATATGCATAAATTAGTGTCAAATGGCCATTTTTACTGGAGGTCCCTCTAACTTAAAGGGAATAAAATATTTTTAGCTACTTTTCCGCCGCATCATGATGCAGCGTGTTTATTCAAGGGCGGCGTTTGCTAATATTTCTGCTTTAAAATGCAGCGTTTATTCGAGGGCGGCGTTTAATCAAGTGAATACGGTATCCATGTAGTTGTGTAGTTCTAACTGAAGAACTTCATGTAGGGAGTTGTAATAAAGTATGTATGTATATGTTTTAATTAAGCAATAGACCACTCTTCCTGTGGGTTTACTGGCCGGCGCAATAAACAACGCTGGATGTTGGGAGAACATGAGAAAAGCTTGTAAATCACTCGCCTAACGGCTCGTGATTTACAAGCTTTTCGAGTGAAATAAGTATGGAAAAAGTCTGTCAATGAGAGAAATATTTATTGTACTTTCGTGATAAAGTTGCTTTTTCGCATCAAATTCATGAGATGACGCGACAAACCAATCAAGGCGACTGAAAGAATGAAAACACAGACTCCCCGCCGGAGACGAAGTCCGCAGAGCAAAGCGACAAAAACATTTCACGCTAAGAAAGTTTTAAGAAAGGTAAGGAAAAGGTTACTGGTGAAAGGCAAAAAGCATATTAATTTACTCGAAAGTATTCTGACGGGAAATTGCAGGGATTCGTAAGTGGAATCGGTCATCACGAAAGTAAAAGGCTGTACGAAAAGTGTGCAATGAAGTAGTCCAAACTTCATGTGCTTGTCGAAGCGATTCAACGCAGTGTTTAACGATAACTTTCCAAAGTTTTGCGAATGGAATAAAGGTTAGTAACAGAAATGTTGCTTCCCAAATTTATTCAGAATTTATTTACTTATGCTGAAGACTATGAAGGCCGTGTTTCTCTCTCTATTTTGCTAAATGAAAGCTATTGCCTGAAGGCTAAGCTTATGGAATCAAATTCATTTATCGCGTAATGCATGCATGCACTGAGTTCAAACTCAAAATTTCTGATAGAAAGAGATCTTTTCCCTGCTTTTTTGACAACCCAAATTGGTCAGTCAAGCCCAGCTGACTTCGTCCTCCACAGACCGTGGAAAGCAGCGAAATAAGTGTATAAAACGTCCTTAATCTTAATCTCAAGCGTAAACGGAGTCGGCGTAAAAGTTTTGCCGTGGAAAAAAATAAAAAGCTTTATATGACTACCAACTTCTCGTCCTGTTTTTCCTTGCAAACTTGAATTTCCATGTCTATGTTGGATGAAAAGATATTCCAGATATTTGTGTTATCGATATCTCAGCCAGTGAAAGGCAAAACTATACGTACATACATACATACTTTATTTGTCCAAAAAGGACTGTTTATCACATTTGTTATCGCTAGGGTTCCGAGTTCTCTAGTTCCCGCCTAGAGCTGCCATAGATCGGGAACCGTGGTTTACCGGTGCAATAGAACATAGGATTAGCAACTCTATTGACCAATCAGAGCGTGCGTAATATCTCAGTTATTTTATAAAGCGAAATATTTTCACCTTTTCACTTTCCGCCAGCTGTCTACCCGTTCGTTCGGCATCAACGGCGATTATTTGTAGCTCCTCTTTGAGGTCTTCTATTTAACAAATAGATTCCATGTTGCTATGCATCTGTTCAGTAATAGATCACAGATGACGTCAAAATGCGGTAAGAACATCAGTGACACACTCGGCTATCGCCTCGTGTGCCACTGTTTTGTTCTTACCACATTTTGACGTCTTCTGTGATCTGTTACTGAACAGACGCTCGGCAACATGGAATCTATTTCTTTAATATAATAAAGGAACAAAGTTTTGCAGAGAAAGCTTTTTTATTTCAAAATCTTTCAACATAATCTATTGTCTATACGAAATGAAATCGCTTCTCGTGGAATGAAAACTTACAGCGAAAGCAGAAGTGAAATGCGAAATCTACAAATCTTAAATAAAATGCTGGAAAAGTCAAGTCAGTTTTTGTCATCAGGGCAGCCCTGTGAGCCGAAAAGCTCGGATGTTGCCTTGAGTATTGCAGGAGTTGAAAAAAATACGCTCAGAAACCTTGCGATTGCGGTCAACACTGGAGGCCAATCGATTCGAGTTTTGAATGAAAGGAGCGTTAGAGACGGTGAAAATTTGTGTCCTCTGTGGTTGGTGATTCTCAAATCAGTTTGATATAGTGTCTGAGACATCCTAAAGCGGCGATAAAGTTGGCCGTGAGACGGTAGTGAGCTATACTTTGCTCGCTACTGTGCCCTGAAACGGACTGGAACATTCGCTTCGGAAAGCAAGGTTATGTATTTATTTTAACTTGTTTTAAGAAGTGATGTTTTGATGTTTTATTCGTGACACCAATCTCTATTAATAATTATTTTGAGAGGATAATTTTTTAAATAAATTAACGTCATAAACGTTTTGTTTATTGGGTTTGTTAAATTCGAGACAAAGCAATGATTTCGTCATCATCATTGCCTGTAGCCCCGTCTGGGGCAAAGGCTACCAATAAGCACCCCCCAGTCATTACGGTCCTGGGCCAGTCGTTGCAGTTCTCTCCATGCCACGTGTAGCCATTTCTCCTCATGTCTGATTTCTTACCTTAAAGTAATTTCAAGATCGATTTTGCGTTTGGCTTTAGTCTCGCTCGACTGCCGACTGAGACTGCTCGAGTATTTTTTCTGAGTCATTTGCTAAAAAGGAAACGGCTTTTTCTTTCTTCTTCCGGCTTCTCGTACCTGTTCAACGCCTCGACAAGACTTTTTTGTACCATATCTTTCGCCTAGTCACTTAAAATATTATTTTAATTCTCAAAACTTTCCACCATTTTAAAACACAGAGGGAAAAACTCTGAAATGGTGACATCAATCGTGCATCTGTTCTCTAATAGATCATAGGCGAGAACCAATCAAAATGCGAGAATAATTTGGGTTATTATATAAATGTTTTTCTTTTCCTCAAGTTGTGCCCCCACTGCGGTTAATTTTTCTCCAAGTTCTTTCAGTTTAAGTGTAAAAGAGGTAACCTGGAAAAAATATATGCACATCAGATACGTTTATTGCTTGTTTTAAAAATTTGTCAGAGCAAAAGTTATCTCATCCTAAAAGATGTTTTACACATAGAGAATAAGCAAAGAAAAAAGGATGGCATGTTGTTGTTGTTTTTTTTTTTTCATGTTTTATTGTTTTTAGACACAAGGGAACTGAACTGAGAGAGAGTTGTTCCTCGCAAATTTAGTATGCAGTGATGCATGAAACGACAACTGAAACCATAGTGGATATTCAATTCATTAACCTTAAATTCTCATTCTCGGATAACGCATTGCTAGCTTTCTGATTGGTTCGCTGAGTCTCCGTTACCAGACATAATACCTACATGTACCTCGATCATTGTCCAGTATATCAGTGGAAAATGAGTGCGACAAGTGTCGCTTGGTTAAAGTTTATCGTCGGTAATGGAAAGTTCTGCTGGGAAAAAATGGCTGAAAACAGCATATTTAGTAAGTTTTCTATCCCAAAGATACAGGGAATAATAGGCAATGCCAGGCCGGAAACTTCGAAAAACCACAAATGTCACAATTAACTAAGCCGCCATTTGAATTTGATAGAAAAATTTAATCGAAAAGCTTGCAAAAGTACAAAATAAACAGAGGAAAGAAGCAGCAAAAATGTCACATTGTAGATTCAAAAACCGACACAAAATTGTTCAGTTATATTTGTGAAAACAGATTTTCGGCATAAAATTATAGCTTAGCACCAGCTTCAGTAAAGTTTGTTACCTTACATTTAGCTACTGTCCTTTTGTACTTCGGTGAACTCGATCGATTCTGAATAACACAATCTGTCGTCTTAATTATGACAACCACGTCAAAAAAATAAGCTAAGCTTTATTTGACTCGAACAAAACGTATTATTTTCCGCACAGCCACTACTTCGGATCTTCTCTTAAATCTTTTGTCGTTTGTTACAATTTTTCCAGCATGTAGACAAATTTGGAGGTAATTTGTAGAATTTTACGGAAGAAAACTCTGTCTCGATTGCTTTCCTGCATACCGTAAATCCTCGAATGAGCGCCCGGGGAGCTTATTTAATTCAAAAATGGATAACTGTAATTCTCTACTCTATGGCTTACCAAACTGTCTTTTAAAAAAGTTACAGCACGTCCAGAATGCCGCTGCTCGTCTCATCACCCTCTCTAGAAAACACGAACACATCACACCTATTTTGTTTAATCTCCACTGGCTTCCTGTTAACTATCGTATCATCTTTAAAATTCTACTCATCACGTACAAGGCCCTAAACGATCTGGCACCTTCATACGTTCGTGATCTTCTCACTCCTTACACTCCGTCTCGTCAGCTACGTTCATCTTCTAAAGAACTTCTTTCCATTCCGCACTTCAATTTGAAAACATATGGCGCAAGATCTTTCTCTGTAGCAGCTCCTACACTTTGGAACACTCTTCCGTCTGACATCAAGAACAGCTCCTCAGTGTCCCTTTTTAAACATAAACTAAAAACGTTCCTTTTTAAGAAAGCATTTTTATAACTTTTTAGCGACATTTTTTTATTTTTACTTTATTTGTCTTAAGTGTTTTTAATATTTCTAACTGTAAAGCGCTTTTGAACTTTTAGGATATTGGCGCTATATAAATATTTTATTTTTATTATTATTATTATTATTATTATTATTATTATTAAATTTAGGAGAAGATAGGGGGCGCTTATTTGAGGGGGGCGCTTATTTAATTTTCCTAGATGGTGGCCTGACATGATCATTTTTTTAAACACGTATCTGCGCGTAAACAACAACGTAAGCTGTTTATCGACATAAAAAGCTGATCCTAAAGATTAAATCGCGGCACCGTTAGTCCTTAAAGTGTTCAACGTGCTCACTTAACGTGTTCACAACTGAAACAATGCACAAATCTAATACTACACGACGAAAACTATGCACTTTTTGCTGTCCAAATACTCGTCCACAAAATGGGGGGAGGCGACTGGGGCGCTTATTTTAAATTTTGGCCGATAGGAGGGGCGCTTATTCGGGGGCGGGGGGGCGCTAATTCGAGGATTTACGGCTACTTCATTCAACACAGAAAGGGAACAACGCGCGACAAATTTTCCCGCCTTTTCATACCATCGCTGCCTTTATATCTAACTCAAATGTCTCCATTATCCAGTCGATTAAATAATTTACTAAAAAAATTATTCAGTTTGCCCCTGTTGGATATAAGATGTTCATAGCAAACGAGGCGCGACAGCAGTGGATAAAAATAAGTGACACGAGGCTGCCCAAAGGGCCTTTCAGTGATTTCTTTTTATCTCCCTGTTATGAGCATCTTAGCAAACATCAGTGATGGCTACTCTATAAACCTTTAAAGTTGAGGTATATGTTTAAATTGAAATACAAATTGGAACTTCCAGAGACAGCTTTGAGAGAAAGGTACATGTGATGCACTCATTACAAAGCGCCGGGGTATTTGAGAAAAAAAAAACGAATTTGTAAAGAAGGTTTAAAACGACCTAAGAGATGATGAAACTTAAGAAAGTTAAACCCCATATAGTTCTTATCCCTTAGACCCCTAAGGTAATCCCTCTTAAGGTATTTTTAGATTACACGAGGATTCATAAATCTTAGGAGGGTCTCTTAAAAAGCAAAACCAGTGACACTGATTTTATTTACGTCGACAGCCCAATCGGCCTTAAAATAAGCCCAGGTCAGACGTGCTCGTAAGTAGACGCAAGTTGAAAACTTGGGTCTACTTGCGACTCCGTTTGGTCAGGCCTTACGTGCACTTGCTTTGAATTGCGATGACTTGCGCTCACTTTGGTCGAGACCACCCAGCTCACTATTTTCTCAATAATAAGTCTTTGATCCGCTCTCAAATCGACCACAGGAAACAAAGACAAGCTTTATTTCAGGACCTGTTTGAAGTCTTCCTCGAATTTACGCCCAACACTATATTGTTAAAAGGGTTTTTGGTTTGGCCCAAAAGCAAGAAGGTGCGCGCACTGCAGCTGGCCGACCTTCGAAAAGTTCGCCGTAAAAAAATGATCGACGAGTATTGCTTCCTTGCGCCCATGTTACAGCTTACGATTTCCTCGGCTTCGTTGGATATTTTTTTTCTGAAACTCTCCCCGAGAATCTTCCCGTTGCGCGGGCCAAGGAACTACCTCGATCGATGAGAAAAACCACTTCGTGCAAGAAGGCGACAGAGTCGTCTCGCTAGATCTCCCTGCTGATTGGTCAGAAAAATATGTTTTGGCCAATCAGCGGGAAGGATTTCGAACGCTTCTGGAACTGGCTGTGTATGAGTAAGTTCTCCCGCTCTTGAAGTAAACTTTCGCTCAAAACTATCGGGTCGCCCGAAAATATCGCATCGTCCCGAGTTGCTGCCCCTGGGTCTCCGAGGATGCAATAAAACATGGGTTCAAATTTTACCTTTCTTCCAATTAAATGTAGGCTTCCTCACCTGTTTCCTCTTGGCTTCATATCTTTTACGTTCAGCAGCAAGCTGTCCATAAAATTGTGTGTTCATGTCTTGGATTTTCTCTTTAAAGCATTTGGTCATTAATTGTAATTTAGACTCTACTTCATCTATTCTTCGTTCTTGCTCTTCAAGTTGTGCCTTCAAGGATTGCTTGACGTATTCTGAGTGGTCCTTCGCCTCAGTTGAGTTGGGACTCAACTGCATTGCCTGCAGCTATAAACATGCACAAGTAGTTACATAAATTTTATTTAGGGTCGAATTTACAGTGTACCATGCATTACTTTAAAAACAAAACGACTGCTTTTATCTTTCAGATATGTTTCCACGCTTTATCCGTCATAATCAGCGTAACGGTTGAGATAACAAGTGTTCTGGTGTCACGCAGTTTTGCGATGCACAAAATCTCAAAGTTGTAGCAGTAAACCAGATTTCCCGTGCACCTGACCACAAACTATCGGTAAAGGTGTTTACAAAGAAAGAGTCAAATGAACTGATGTGTTTGACTTTTTGATTCAGTTCAGACTTCCCATTTTACGAACATAGATTCCTTAAGCTTTACTTGAAGCTTAGTAGCCACAGGGTCTAAAACTTTGAAACAATCTGTTGAGCGAGAGATACGACAAGATTCTGAACTCTTTAAATTTTGTAAAACTTGAGAAGATCTGTCCAACGATAAGTGCTCGTGGACACGCGAAGAGAAATGTCGGCTTATTTCACCGATGTAACAAGCATTACTGAACTTGCACGGGAAAATTTATACATGGTATACATATGGAGCCTAACAAGCAGAGGATCTTTCACGTTAAACAATTCCGTTCCTAATTTTAAAGTTAGAGAATACAAGCTTGATGTTCATAGGTTTGCAAACTGATCAGTTGACAAGTTTGCGCACCCTATGCTTTGTACTATAGAACCGGCCAACGTAAGGGATCTTACGTTAGCCATTGATTCTGGTGGCTCCCCCCTACTGCGGTTCATGTGCCGTCTCCCTCTACCGTCTTGGAAATATAGCGGCGGATTGAGCCATTCAAGACGTGCTCGGGATAGAGATTCTTGCGTGAAATTACAAACAACTTCTGAATATTATTGTTGTTAATGTGTTGATAATCTTAAAAATCCCGTCGGTAAGGGTTTTGACTAGCCCTATATTGATTCTGTAATGAAAATGAGCAAAGCTCAAAAATTGTAAGCATTTCTGCTAACCTCTACGAGCTAAGTGTTACAAATGAAAATAACGCAAAAAAAAAAAAAATTAGAACAAAGCAGACTAATTTATGCAACATTTCAGGATGAAATGTGTGTTCCTGGATTTGGCCGCCTGGTAACTAAAGGAATTAAGGCCATAAGTAGTTGTATTTTAAGCAGGGTGAAAATGTCAGCTTTCTCAGATTCGTTGTTGAGTGCAGGTAAGACAGTAACTGATCGATAATTTATTTTCCTCAATTCATCATTTTTGATAAAAAAAAGGAGGTGTTACCTTTCCCCTTTTCCAGCGAGAGGGATATATTGGTTGTCTACTGGATCCAGTCATTTTTACTGATAGGGGATCAGATATCGCTGGTGCACAGTTTTTGGGAAGCTGAGGAGTTGTTTCCTGTTCACGGGAAAGAGAAGCAACACCAAAGTTTATTCCCTGTAGTGACCTTCAAAATTCGCCAAACTTCAAAACAAAACTCATATCAGCCTCTAAAGTATTTGAGAGACGCAGAACAATTAAGGAGAATTGAGAAAATAATACCACGTTTCCCTCGGTCTCCAATTTTTAATGCTTGGTCATACTTCTTGAATGAATTTGAAAGAAAGAAAATTCGAGATAAACATGCAAATTCTAACACATATAGCAAAGGCAACGGTGTCGTCACTTATTGTTGTGAATGTGACACCTCAGCGAGGTATTGGGTGTCAATATTAAGAGTCTTGTTTTTCTGATAAGTCTAACAAATTGACGTCAGTTTTTTATGCGTCTGTCCTCTTATTGATGATAAATTGCGTCATAACATTGTCAAGGTGGCTATGTAAACTTTGACAACGTTTTGACGAAATTTATCCTCAATAAGAAGACAGATGCATAAAAAACTGACGTCAATTTGTTTTTTACAATAACAAGACCCCAAAATAGTCAAATGCCGGGAATAAATGAGGGTAAAAGACGCCGAAAACTTGCCGTAAACAAAGATAAGTGAATTTTATTCAAAATGACGCGAACATTGTCAATAGCTTTTATCGCTTTTTGATTGGCTACTTAAAAAGTCCATAAAATCTCATTGGATAAAAAGACGACAGTTTGACAGCTGAAAGTTGAACTTAACAGCTTGCATAAATTAAGATTTTATCCGTCTGTACTCTTATTGATGATAAAAATGAGCCAATCAGCGCGCGAGAAATTAGACAGTTATTGTAAAATTAATATTAGTATAAATCTACTAGCGTTCTATCACGAATGCCGTTCTCTGATTGGCTACGCTACTCACTATCTATTCTGTGATAGATAGTGAGTAGCGTAGCAGTGTGCGCTTGCTAACAAAATAACGGCCGCTACATGGCGTTTTCGAAGTGTCTGTGAAGAGGATTTAGATTAAGTTTTGAACGACTAGTAGATTTATACTAAAACAATTAGATTATTTGCTCTCGCTTTCTATCGCACGAAAGTTGACTCGGGCTGCGCCCTCGTCAACTATCACGTGATAGAAATCTCGAGTCATAATCTAATTGTTTAACAGAAACACTATCCTCACAATTCGCTTAAGTGTCGAAAGTAATTTGAGTTTGCGCTGGTTTAGCTTTTCTACCTGTAGTGATTGGTCGAACAAACTCATGCCACTTTCTCAACAAATGAGAAATTAATAAACCAAAACGAATGGTAAATTTCTCGCGCACTTTTCCCCGCGCTTCGGGCCACCTAAACGTACAAATAAGTTTGCTTCGAGTTTTGCCTCGTTTACTGGATTGCCTGAGTCCTTTGAGGCAAAACTGAGGGCTTTTGGTTTTGCGACACTCAATAGACCATTTTCGAATTTTCAGTAGTGCACTGGAACTAGCTTGCAAGTGCGGCAAATGCGGGGAGTCTTTTCAAATACATACGACTTTGACCTCTCTTTAATTATGTCTCCCCGCATGACATGAGCCCCTAATGCAAGCCAATTCTAATACCGAGAATACGAAAACTATTGAAAACCACGAAAACTGTTGGTGGGGTGAAAGGAACAAATACCAACCTTAGTTAATTTCTTTCTGTTTGGCATCCTGTTCAGCAGTGATTTTAGACTGTGGGCAAGAAAAACGTTTTAGACCACAAAAACAAAAGAGAAATAGCAATTTTCAGAAACTATTGAAGCGTGCATTTATAAAAGGGTTTCTTTTACCAAAAGCTCTACGAAAACTTGAGACTATCTTCAATCGGGCGGAGATTTTTATCTTCATTTATAATGTAGAGAGGACCCTGCGCGCGCTCTGATGGGTCAAAAACCCATGTTTTACCAGAGTATAAAACATACAAAAAGCGTATTTTATTGTTTTTCGCCACATTACCTCCACATCATAAAGCAAATGAAGAAGCCTAAGCCGTATATTACACTGTGATAAAACACTCTGGACACTTGAGAACACTCGGGAAATGTAGAAAACACTCGCCAGCGGCTCGTGTTTCTACACTTCCCTCGTGTTCTCAAATGCCCGTCGTGTTTTACCACAGTGTAATATACGGTTTAGGCTCCTTTATATGTTAAATATATTGTGGTAAATTAAAATCTCGGCAGCTATTCTCAAACTAACCTCGGTGAAAATCTCCCAATCATCCCTCTCTTTGACCACAATGACTGGCTAGACATCTTGAGATGGGGTAAATGCCAAGTTATCAGAACTGCCACGGGATTCCTGTAAAAACGTTGATTGCGCGAGTAAAACTTTGAACAGAAGAAGGAAAAGGGGACCGGATATATACATACACGACTGGAGCTATGAAAACCGTGCCAATGAAAATGCTTTCTTTCGCACCAAATAGCCTACACACTTTAATTTTAGGACTCCTAAAGGCCTCAAAAGTATACTTAAGCGATCTAAATAAGACAAGAGAAGAGCACGAAAAGGAAGATAAGAGAGTCGGTTACATTCCTTTGAATTCTTTATCGTCTCCTTTGGAGACGAAAAAAAAAAATGCTTGAGTAGGGGGCGATTATTTTTTGACACATACGGTTTTCATAGATCCAGACATATTTATACATATGAGGCAGCATTGAAATACTTCTGACAATTCCATTGAAAAACATCCTAGGAAGATGCTACTTTGTTCTGAAGAAAGGCTAACACTCATAACGTCAGCTTCACACACTCGCTACGGCGGTTTAAAACTTACCTTTATGACTTTCAAGTTTACAAAAAGCTAAGTTTTTCACTAACTCGCCAACAGAGCCTGCAGTTTCTTTAGTAATGATATAAAAACACAAATTTCAGCATGCTGATTAGCTGAGAGTAGATCAATAAATCAGATTTTTTGATGTGTGAAAAAATTGGAGTCGCAGTAATTAAGTAATCGAGATTGTGAGAAATATTCTTTAACAAATAGATTCCATGTTGCCGTGCGTCTGTTCAGTAATGGAGCACAGATGATGTCAAAATGGGGTAAGAACAAATAAGTGGCACACGAGGCGATAGCCGAGTGTGTCCCTGATGTTCTTAACAATGTAGTTTATTCACGAATAAGTGACTGGTAATAACGCCTCACACATTTAACTTGACATGGAATGTATCCCAGAGCATGAGTTATTACGATTTTAATAATTATTCAGTCGTCGTGACGAGGTATTTGTATGCACAAGACTCTGCTTCTCTTGGGATAAACCAATTTCAATATATAACAATATCAGGAGATTCAATAAACGAAAACTAAGAAATAAAAACGAAATCTTTTTTAGCCAGCCAAGCCGAGGAATGAGAAGAAGCATTTTTTAAATTTAATTGGAAAAGTTAGAGTGCACTGAGGCAGAAATTCGTCTCAAGTCCAAAACAGTTGCGAGAGGAGTAAATTACGGCGTCAAGTCAAGATCTTTGTTTTGCTGGTTTTGAAATCGGTGGCATTAATGGCAAGTTTATAGCTTATAATTTGCCCTAAAGATGTTTCATGCGGTTACCGGTTGATTGTTGTGTTAATCACTAAAAGCTGACTTCTTTTGATCCTCTCACAATTGAAAGGTATATTGATCCGCCTTATGCAGGGCGCGACACACGCTCAGCGGATGAACACTATATCCTCTTAGAATCATTAATACAAATGTCACTCAGGGATAATGGCTTGATTTTTGACCATTAATTAAAAACAAGCTATGCCTCGTCATTTCCCTAACAGACGTCACTTAAAACCTTTGAATTCCTGTTTTTGGAAAGTACGACTTCCTTAGTCGATAGATTGTTAGATTTGACTTCTTATCTCAAATATATGCTTTGGAATGTGTTTGATTTGATGTAGACAGTTATCCAAGACACTTCTTTGAACATCCTTACCACTTGACAGCGAAGTTGATCAGGACAAAAATGTTAAACGAATTAAGTTGAAGCTCCCTTTTGATGTTACGCTTATTGATTAAAATCTCTCAGTATTGAGCCAACTCTACCGATTCAAATTATATCTCCCTATGTATTGTGTCGACTGCTTCGAGTGAGGAAAGAAAATCTAGCTTGGAATTTGCAAGAATAATGCAACAGTTCAATTAACGGAATGAGGTCCTGTGAATCGTTTTGGAAGTATGATTAGCTAGGCCCAAATAGAACTGCTCGGGACAGGAATGTTTTTTTGTTTTTTCATTCCAGAGAGGTGTGTCGGAAGCCGCCTTTAAGTTATTTACATCTTTCTATCATTAGACCCAAAATGTCTTTTCACTACCTACAGCCCGGGTCGCTTCATTTCGCTTACCCCAAATCCACCTGAATGGACAAACATTGGATTACCCGAAAATTTAATACGGATTTAAACTAAATGATGCTAACATGATGATACAAACTTAAAACTAAAGAAACAAAAAATCGCCCGAAATGTTTCTTCTCTACAGATCAGTACGCTAGCCTGTTGTCTTTCTCACTTCTTTCCCTTCCGTATGCTAGCTGTTATTTTCCTTACGAAATAATTAAGACGAAAAGGAGCAGGGGCAAAATCTAACCGAGGGAAGAGGACCTAATATAACTACCCCATCAATACAGCCACCTCTCTTGGCTTAAATTGACTGGGAGCCATGAAGGTAAGGCTGTATCTATAGTTTAGGATCTGACAGGCGCAGTTCTGGCTCAACAATGAACAGCATGTAGAGATGACCACGATTTTTGTCAATTTTTAAATAAACTAAGCATACAGTACTTCAAACAGTGCTGCGTTTTTCAGTTGAAGAAAATATTAGAGAACCTTTAATCGCTCTGTTTCTCTAAAGTATCCTACGCACGGGCAGAAACATTTTGAAATATATTTCCAACATTTATTTTAGATGGAGATTGCAGAATTCTTCTTTCTAGGGGAAATGTACATCACTACTCCCTTTCGCCTTTCATTTGTTTGTTGTGCATTTTATTAGTTGGTTCGTTCGTTTGCCTTCTTGTTCGAATGCAACCCGTTACATAGTTTACCTTTGTCAATTTTAGGGTAGTTCATAAGAGTATTCCCTTTGGCAACAGTTGGACTGGGGTAATATATATCGATTGAAATGTACTGATCCCCTCCACGCCCTCTATGGATGTAGCGAGCAATAGTGGCTGAAGGAACCCCGTACATTTTAAAGATTTGACTAGCAAATTACCTGTTAGTCCCTTGTTACAAAAGGTCGAAAAGAGGAGATAGCTGGTATATGTTATTCCGAATTCACGGACCAAATGATTATCAGCATTTAAGATCGACTTCGCCGCAAGACTTGAAATAAATCAAAACTCCTTAACCATCAACGCGAAAATTTTACCTTATTTTCTTTGTATTACTCAGCTGAAATTTGCCAAGAGTTCTCAGCTTTTGTATTTCCATCGGTTTTCATTAGATATTTAACATTTTATTTACGAATCTCCTTTATATCTTGAAATCTCTATAGCTTTAATGGGGTAAATAAGTGCCTCTTTACTTTTTATGCATTGGCAAAACTTTCTAAGGACGCTGATTTCGATTATTTTGCGTTGTAGTTCAACAGAGAACGACCAAGATATCTAACAACGCTTGTGTTAAGTTCTCGTTGCTGTTAAGCGTTTTTTTGATCAAATTCCCTTAAAACTACATGTAAAGAGTAGGTTACTTACGGTTTACTGCCTTGTAGCTTAAGAGAAGAGTCTCACAGCGCTTTGAGCTTCTGCTAAACACGAGAGTAGTATTCTGATACTATTCAGGTGAAAGCGGAACTTATTATTACTTTGAGTTCTCGACTAAACTAATGCACTACAACTTCCGCTACAAACTGATGTGGCAAACACTTCAGTAAAGAAGTGGTATGATCTATTCAACTTCGAATTTAATAAAAAATGTAAAAAAGTTGGTTGGTCCTGGCGTTATCTTTGAATATTAATTTTAAAAATAGCGGTCGTCAAAATAAGAGTAAAAAACGTTATAAACATTCCTAATTTAGGGCAGCAGGACAAAAGCAGCTGGTTTGAAATTCAAATGTTTCTGTTGTGCAAGTTTTCAAAGAAATTAGTGGAAGACCACACATGTTGTCAGTCAAAGAATGTGCAAGTTTTGTAGACTCGATAGCGAAAAAGAAGTATTTTCTGCCAAATCCAACAAGTGTTCTTTGATCAAGCATAGTTGGTTGATATAAAAATCTCAGAACAGTGTTGGCAATAGCACTCAATATGACAATAGATGTAAAATACATTTGTAAATGCAGCGCTATGACATAGAAACGTTTTAAAGAAATTTTCGCCGTTTCAAAGTTGCAAAATTAGTACAATGTCGACAGTAAGCTTTACCCTTTCTTCTTTAGTGATGGTAAACCCTGAGGGACTTTTGACATTCACATACGAGAGTTAAAAGCCAGAAAATTCCAGTAAAAAGTTCATTACTAGTCTCAAATTAGGAACGGTAAAACTTTGTTGGTAATATATTCACTAAAGAAGGGCGCCACGCAATGTCGAATAGAATTGTCAAATTTAATGGACTTTGGCATAATTGTAATCTTCGACCGTGAAGGAGCAGAACAAAAGCATGAGAGATTTGTTATGATAGATGAAGCGAAATTGGCTCCATTAGCAGCTAATCACCTGTCTTTGTAGTTACTTTGCGTACTCTTTTATTTTGTTAAAACAGTGCAATTAAGGTGTTGTAGTTAGTAATGTTGCTTAGTATTGTTTTATTTGGAATAATGGCTTGCCTCTTTTGACCTTCTTGAAAACAGAAACCATTTTATTTGAAAGCGTTCTGCCTGAACAGGGTTGAGAGTCGAGATCCAAAATCCAGTAATTCCACAAAACTGTGCTCCAAATGAATTAAAATTTCTTCTTTTTTTTCCCTCTTAATTGTTTTGTTGATGTTTTTCTTTTGCAAAAGGTTTCTTAGGCTGCTGTTTTGGTTATTATTTTACGACTGTACTGCATGACGAATGACGTCACGTTTCTTTAACTTCTGACTTCCAATTAACATTATAGGGTGCGACATATATGGCAACATGTCTAAGCTGCAAGTAATGGAAACTTAGATTATAAGTGTCATTTTACCTTCTTTCAAAATCGAAAAGTTTCTCGGTGCTACAGGCAAAAGGCGTTTGGTGATGGATTTATTTACCATTCTTCCCGTTAAAAATAATTAGTCTAAAAGAGTCTAAAAACTGCCTTTAATTAATAACAAGGTTTATAGAGATACAATATAGAGATTTAATTCAATTTTACAAGATCGTTTTCTTCGGATAGATGTCCATGATAATTCCATGCTCATGTTTCTTTTTGGTCCACTACTGTAAATGAAGATTTGTTGCACTCGCGATTGTGATACACTCTCTATGGAGCTCACAGGCTCCAGGAGAACCATTTTATCAGGAGACTAACCACCTGGCTCTAAAATCACGGTCGTTCCTCCGTAGTCGATCTTGGTAAAAACACAAACATTGACGAGGCTCCTTTGGGAAGATGCGTTGGTCACGTCATTGCACTCTTAACCGAACTCCTGCAAAAAATTGCGAGTGACTTGAGTAAATTTTGAAGTGAATTGTTTTAGGCAGTCAATCGTCAAAGATTAAAGCCAAAATAATCTGTGAGCAAAGCTGAAGAAATGTAATGATCTGGTTAATTCAGCTTAAGAAACAAACACAAGCAAAAGGTCCTTGTGTCTTTGGAGTTTTTGCGTTAGAAATTAAACAAATCTGGGATACGTGGCTAGTAATCTGATTTGTTTGTGGGTTCTGTAACGTAAAGACTTTTATTTAAATTAATATATTCTTTAAAGATAACCTTCAATCTTATTTATCACAAAGGGCATTTGTTCTAAATACCGGCAGTGAGAGTAGAGTCGGACAATACAAATTCGCATTTATAGGCGAGATATGTAAATAATGACATAAATAAAATTATTTACCTTAGCAGAGGTTGTTAAAGATTTAGGTCATGCTCGTTGGCAAACCTTGTGCTTTATTCGCAGGACGTTATCTTTAATCGCCCACCAAAGTTATTTTCTTCATACAATTTCAGAAATTTGCTAGACATGGCCTGCAATATGACAATAACTATTTGTAGATTCAACCCAGAATAATGAATGAACAGAGCTGAAGAAACGTAAGCATCTGGTGTATTTACCTCGAGAAACAAGAACAAGCAAAAGGTCATTTTATCTTTAGAGTTACAAAGAGATTAATCTCTTGGAGTTACTGAGTTACAAATTAAACGAATCTGGGATTCGATAGTATTCTTTTTTATTGGTGGGTTCTGTAACGTAAAGACTTATTTAAATTCTTTAAAAGAGAGCCTTCATTCTTATTCATCATGAAGAAAATTTTCTCTAAATACCACCCCAAAGAGAACAGCTTCCTAAATGTTCAGACTAGCAGTCTGACTATATAAATTCGAATTTATAGGCCGGCGAGATATGTAGATAATAAATTGTTTTACCTTAGCAGAGGTTATTGAAGATTCAGGCTAGGCTCGTTCGCACACCTTATGCTTAATTCGCAGGACGTTATCTTTAATCGCCCACCAAAGTTATTTTCTTCATACAATTTCAGAAATTTGCTAGACATGGCCTGCAATATGACAATAACTATTTGTAGATTAAACCCAGAGTAATGAATGAACAGAGCTGAAGAAACGTAAGCATCTGGTGTATTCACCTCGAGAAACAAGAACAAGCAAATTAAAGGTCATTTTATCTTAGAGTTACAAAGAGATTAACCTCTTGGAGTTACTGAGTTACAAATTAAACGAATCTGGGATACGATAGTATTCTTTTTTAGTGGTGGGTTCTGTAACGTAAAGACTTATTTAAATTCTTTAAAAGAGAGCCTTCATTCTTATTCATCATGAAGAAAATTTTCTCTAAATACCACCCCAAAGAGAACAGCTTCCTAAATGTTCAGACTAGCAGTCTGACTATATAAATTCGAATTTATAGGCCGGCGAGATATGTAGATAATAAATTGTTTTACCTTAGCAGAGGTTATTGAAGATTCAGGCTAGGCTCGTTCGCACACCTTATGCTTAATTCGCAGGACGTTATCTTTAATCGCCCACCAAAGTTATTTTCCTCATACAATTTCAGAATTGTGCTGGACATGGCCTGCAATATTAATATGACAATAAATATTTTTAAGTGCAACCAATGCCGGGCATAAAATCGTTGAAAAGAGAGTTCAGCCGTTCTAAAGTGGCAAAATCAGTCATATGTGGGTAGTAAGGTTAACACTCTCTAATGTAGTAATGGTAACCCCTTGAGGGACATTTGATTTATTTATCGAAGGAGCGCAACGAACGAAGGCGGAACCATGAAGCTTGAACAAGTTCCGTGTTCCATTATCTCGAGGAACTGCGTTTTACATAGCATAGGAAATCAAAGTTATGATCAACGAATTGCAATAGCTGAGGACTCTTTAAATATTAAACAACTATAGAGTAAAATTGTGGATTGAAGTAAAGAAATGTAGTATGAAAGATTCGTCAAATTCTGTCATCGAAACTGGACTAATAAACCAAGGGATACTGAAGTAAAAGGGGTCTGTAAATAGGCCAGCTTGGAACAATGGAAAAGCAAACTCTACTCTTTTCCTTTCAGTATCTTAGTACAATCTAATAATATTCCGTATAATATACAAACAGAAAATATGAAACGTTTTCCTTAAACATATTGTATCTGAATTTACACAGCATTCGCAAAATGTTGAGCGTAAATAAACTCCTTGTTCGTTGTTTGATCTTAACCTCCAACAAAGACACTTAAGTTTGCCTTGTTAAACAATTTTCAGCATTACAGAGCGTTCCGTTCAGTGGTGAAAATAAAGAAATGAAAGCCAAATCTTTTTAAAGTCAGCCAAGCTAAGGAATGAGAAGAAGCATTTTGTTAATTTAAATGGAAAATGCTTGGAGTGCACTGAGGCAGAGTCCAACAAAATTGCTGGAGGAATAAAACGAGGCTTCAAGTCAAATTCTTTGGTTTTGAAATCGGCGGCGTTAATGACAAGTTTATAGCTTATAATTAGTCATTTGTCCTACAGACGTTTTTTGCGGTTACCGGTTAAGTACTGACCTATTCTGAGCCTCTTAATGATGCATGGCGCGTCACATGCTCAGCTGGAAACAATGTCCTCTTAGAAGCATTAAAAATATCACTCAGGGATAACGGCTCGATTTTTGATCATTAACTGAAAAGAAGCTATGCCTCGTCATTTCCTTAACAATAATCAATTAAAACCTTTGAATTCCTGTTTTTGGACAGTAAGACTTCCCTAGTCGGTAGATTTTTAGATTTGACTTTCGTCTCTCAAATATAAGCATTGGAATGTTTTTACTTTGATCGTGGACACTTTTTTGAATATCTTTGCTAGAGAGCGAAGTTGATCAGGACAAAAATTGTAAACAAGTTAAAGTACCTTTTTAGTGTTAGGTTTATTGATTAAAATCCGTGAGAATTTTACAAGCCAACACTATCGAATCAAGTCATATTTTCGATTCCTATGCATTGTTACAAAACTTTGAAAAGAACAGCTCTTTGCTGGTAAATGTTATTTGGAATTCGCGCGCCAAATTATTGTCAACATTGAATATCGACCTCGCCGTAAGACAGCGGACAAGAAATGAAATAAATGGAAACTCCTATATGAAACTTTTGTCATTCATATACGCAATTTTAAAGCCAGAAAATCCCAGTAAAAAGTTCATTACTAGTCTCAAATTTGAATATAATTGTCAAAATAATGGACTGTGACATAATTGTAATCTTCGGCCGTGAAGGAGCAGAAGAAAAGCATGAGAGACTTGTTATTATAGATAAAGCGCAGTTGGCCTCATTGGCAGCTTATCACTTGACTCTGTAATGACTTTGTATACTCATTTATTTTGTTAAAACATTGCAATTAAGGTGTTGCGGTTAGTAATGTTTCTTAGTAATGCTATGTTTGGGATAATGGCTGGGCTCTTTTGACCTTCTTGGTAACAGGAACCAGTTTACTTGAAAACGTTCTCTCTGAACAGAGTTGAGAGTCGAGATCCAAAATCCACCAATTCCACAAAAGCGAGCGCTTCCATGCCTCTTAATTTTTTGTTAAATCTTTGACTATTATTGGAGAAAGAGCAAAAAGTTTAAGGCGGTTGTTGTTGTTGTTGTTTTTTTGCGACTATACTACACGGAGAACTGTTGACGGCAAGGTGTCTTTCATTTTTCACTTCCAATTAATATTACAAGGGGTGGTGAATGGTAAATGCGAGACTTTGCGAGACGGCGAGACCAGCGCTTTTCTTTGCGAGCCTGAGACAAATTGACTTTTCCGATTGCGATACCGAGACTTCAAAGTGTTTTGAGTGCGAGCGCGAGGGGCTCAGACTCTTAAAATTCGAGCCCCAGATTTAGTTGAGAGCTATAGGAATGAGCGAGAATGAGCTTGTACAGAAGTCTTACAAAGGAGCCTTTTGTCGTAAATACTTGTGCTTTTGATTACACAGTTCCACAGGGGACAACAGATATTAAGTTCGACTTTGTGGGTTTCATCATGACCTATCGTGGGTTGTGTGTGGCTTCTTGATTCCCCTTTTAGCCTCTTAGCCAGCCTTTGCGAACAAGCTGGAACTGGAAATTCGATTATAACACACTACGTTAGGATATCCTAGAACAAAATAACTGTTTTTTGGCGTCAAGATGACGTTGCGGTAAGTTTTGTAACTTTTTGTCGAATTCAGAAAATTTGGCAGAAGTTAGGATTAACTTTTCCTCGGAAATTTGAAAGTTGCTTAGTTGAAATTCAATATCAAGTGACGAGAAGACGTCATTTATTAAAACAAACAAACGAATCGAAACTTCGAAATCCTTACCCTTGCAAAAAGTCCAGACTCAGAGAGAGCTTCGTATAAAAAATCGAGACTGCGAGACGCACATAACCGCTAAAAAAAAAGAGACTGTGAGACCCGTGAAATTCGACTAAAATTTTGCGAGACCCAGAGTTTTTGAAGGACGATTCGCCATCCCTATTACAGCGTGCAGCCTGTATACGGCAGCATGTTTATGTAGCAAGAAACGTAGTAGTTATATATCATTACAGCTATGGGCAAAAATGGCTTTTGGACATCGATTTGTCGACCATTCCCACCCCTTCCCCCCACCCACTTTAACCAGAGTCTGAGAGAGTTGAAAGACCTGGGTTTTATTACGAGGTTCATAGATACAAGGGAGAGATTTAGTTGAGTTAAACAAGAGCTTTTTCTTCAGATAGACGTCCATAACAATTCAATCCTCATGTATTTTTTTGTTACTCTTGTGATTATGATAAACTCTCTATGGAGCTTTACGAAAGCTTTTCACAGGGTCTAGTAGTCCCATATCAGCAGGGGACTTGTACATTCTACCAGGGTCTAAGTTCACGTTCACTCCTTTGAAGTTGATTTCGGTAAAAACCTGACAAGCCTCCGAGTCTTTAAACACAACAATTGACGAGGCTCCTTTGGGAAGATCATTTGTCACGTCATTACACTCTTCACCGAACTCCTGCAAAATATTGCAAATAACTTGAGCAAATTTTGAAGAGAGTTGTTTTAGGCAGTCAATCGTCAAAAATTAAACCCAAAAATAATCAATGAACAGGGCTGAAGAAACGTAATCACCTGGTGTATTCACCTCAGAAACAAAAGCAAGCAAAAGGTCATTTTGCTTTTGGAGTTACTGAGTAAGAAATTAAACGAATCTGAGATACGTGGTTATTTATCCTTTTTCAGGGGGGGTTCTGTGACGTAAAGATCTTAATTAAATTTTTTACAAGATGATCTTCAATCTTATTCATAACTAAGGAAATTGGCTTTAAATACTGGCCATAAGAGAACAGCTTCCTAAACGTTCAAAGTCTTACAATGCAAATTCGAATTTATAGGCTAGATATGTAAATAACAAATTACTTACATTATATTAGCAGAGGTTATTAAAGATTTAGGTCATGCTCGTTTGCAAACTTTGTGCTATATTCACAAGACCGTACCTTTGATCGCCCAAGAAAGTTCTCTTCTTCATACAGTTTCAGAACTGTGCTGGACATGGCCTGTAATATGACAATAAATATCAAAAACATTTGTAAGTGCAACCCATGGCATAAAATCTTTGAAAAGAGAGTTCAGCCGTTTTAAAGTGGCAAAATCAGTCATATGTGGGCAGTAAGGTTATCACTCCCTAATGTAGTAATGGTAACCCCTTGAGAGACATTTGATTTACTTTTCAAAGGAGAGCAACGAACGAAGACGAAACCATGAAGCTTGAACAAGTTCCGTGTTCCATTATCTCGAGGAACTGCGTTTTACATAGCATAGAAAATCAAACTTATGATTAACGAATTGCAATAACAGCAGACTCTTTGAATAATGCACATCTATAGAGTAAAATTGTGGATTGAAATAAAGAAATGTAGTATGGAAAGATTCGTCAAATTCTGTCATTGAAACTGGACTAATAAACCAAGGGATACTGAAGTAGAATGAGTTTGTGAACAGGCCAGTTCGGAACAATAGAAAACCAAATTCTACTCTTTTCCTTTCAGTATCTTAGTACAATCTAATAATATTCCGTATAATATACAAACAGAAAATATGAAACGTTTTCCTTAATTATATTCTAAATAATTTACACAGCATTCGTAAAATGTTGAGTGTAAATAAAATCCCTGTTGTTTTGATCTTAACCTCCAACAAAGACAATCAAGTTTGCTAGTGGTAAAACCGCTATGAAAGAATCTCTTTAAAGCATCTTAAACAATTTTCGGCGATCCAGAGCGTTCCGTTCAGCCGCCTTCACCACAGGAAATTACTCAACAGGTATGTAAAGGGCAGCTCTTAGATTTCCAGGGAAGCTGTCTCGCTTTTAATTTTTTTAAAATTTTAATTAACGGTAATACTTATGAACTGGGCAGTGAACTAAGTTAGTGGGCAGTTATCTGTTTTGCCTTCAGTTGGAGCAGTTAAGTAATATTTTGGTCGCTTTGCGTTTTTCCGCTTACCTTAGCAATGAAGTTTATTCACAAATCATTAATCGCTTATAACGCCTTACACAGTTAACTTCACAAGGAGTGTATTCTAGAGTATGAATTATATCACGATTTTAGTCAGTGTACAGGCGTTGTCAGGAATTATGTATATGTATAAGACTGACCTCCTCTTGTGATAAACGACCTTCAGGATATAATAATGTCAGGAGATTCAGTGAAAAATGCTGGAGGTATAAAACACGGCTTCGTATCAAGTCGTTTGCCGGTTTTGCTGGTTTTGAAATCGGCGTCGTTAATGGAAAGTTAAGATATAGCTTATAATTAACGATTGCCCAAAAGATGTTTCTTGGGATTACCGGTTGAGTGTTGTGTTGATCAGTGAAAGCTGACCTATTTTGATCCTCTAATTAATACATAAGGTAATGTATGTACATGTATGTATGTATGTACGTACGTACGTACGTACGTATGTATGTATGTATGTATGTATGTATGTATGTATGTATGTATGTATGTATGTATGTATGTAAGTATTGAAAGATATTGATTCGCGTGATGCATGGCTGTTAGAATCATTACAAATGTCACTCAGGGATAACGGCTTGATTTTTGACCATTAATCAAAAACAAGCTATGCCTCGTCATTCACTTAAAACCTTTGAATTCCTTTTTTCGGAAAGTACGAATCCCCTAGTCGATAGATTTTTAGATCTGACTTCTTATCTCAAATATGCTTTGAAATATGTTTGATTTGATGTAGACAGTGTCGTGGACACTTCTTTGAATATCTTGTTATTTCTTGACCACGATGTTGATCAGGACAAAAATGTTAAACGAATTAAGTCAAAGCTCCCTTTTGATGCAATGCTTATTGATTAAAATCTCTCAGTATTTTAGGAGCCAACTCTACCGACTCAAACTGTATCTCCCTATTTATTGTATTGACTGCTTCGTGTGAGGAAAGAAGATCTATTGTAGGTCCTTACGAGCTTGGATATGATTTGCAGGAATAATAATGCAATAGCTCAGTTAACGGAACTAGTTCCTCCATACTTGTTTTCGAAGTATTATCAATTAGAACCTAACGTATTTTCACTACCTACAGCTCGCCGGGTTGTTTCATTTCGCTCACCCCTAGTCAACCGGAATGACCAAACTATGGACTGGCCTAAAATGTACTATGAAGTGAAAGTAAATGATGCTAACACAATGATGATGTAAACTAAAAACAAAAGCAAGGAAAAAAATGATCTGAAATGTTTCTGCTTTACAAATCAGTACGCTAGCGCCCTGTTTTCTTTGCCAGCTATTTCCCTTCAGTATGCTAGCTGCTGTTTTTCGTACGAAATAATTGAGACAAAAACGAGCAGGGACGAGTTTAACCAAAGGAAGAGGAGCTAACTGGCCCACCAATACAGCCACCGACCGGGAGCCACGGAGAGGCGACTGTATCTAGTATAGTTTAGGATCTAACAGGCGCACTGAAGAGATGCACACGATTTTTGTCAATTTATAAATAAACAACTTGACAAAGTACACTACTGCACATGGTCCTGCGTTTGATAGAAGAACACTGTATGACCACTCTGTCTCTCTCTAACGTACCTCACTAGTACGCGAAATCAGGCAAACATAGAAATGTATCAATGTATTTCCAACATTTGCTCTGAAAGGAGTTGAAAAATTCTTCTTGACAGCGGAAATGTACATCACATTTCCCTTTCGCATTATTATTGCCATGATATAACTGAGTTAAGTTGGCCTTCTTGTTCGAATGTTAGCATTATTTAATTTGCCTTTGTCATAAATCTTAGGGCATATCGTAACAGTAGTATTCCTTTGGCAATCCATGGAATGGGGTGATGTATCGTCTATAATACACCGATCCCTCCATGCGCTCTATAAATGCAGCAAGCGACATTTCTTAGTCCCTTGTTATTAAACGTTGAAAAGAACAGACCAAACGATTATCAACATTTAATATCGACCTCGCCGCAAGACAGTGGACAAGACCGTGACATAAAATGTATCGAAAATCCTTGCGCGGCATCAACGCGAAAGATTTTATCATATTTTATTTGTATTATTCAGCTGTGCTTTACAACGAGTTGCCAGCTTTTGTATTCCCATCGGTTTGTATTAGATATTTAGCGTTTTATTCACGAATCTCCTTGACATGTCGAAATCTTTATAGCTCTTTTGGTGTCAAATAAGTGTCGTTTAACTTTCTTTTTCTCAAGTGATCTATTCTGTAAAGAGGTAAGAAACACTTCCAGCACAGTAGGTTACGCTTTCCAACAATGTTAACTTCGACCATTTTGCGTTGTCTGTTCAACAGAGAACGACTATGAAAATTAATAACGCCCGTGTTACGTTCTTGTTGCTGTTGCCAGTTCGTTTGCTCAAATTCCCTTAAAACGGCATACAAAGTGTAGTTTACTTACGGTTTACTGCGTTGTAGCTTGAGAGAACAGTTTTAGAGTGCTTTGAGCTCCTACTAAACACGAGAGTAGTATTTTGATATTATTCAGGTGAAAGCGGAACTTATCAGTTCTTTGAGTTATCGACTAAACCAATGCGCTGTAACTTCCGCCATGAACTGATGTGGCACACAAATCAGTTAAAGACTGTCCGAGTTTTGTAGACTTGATAGTGAAAAATAATTAGTTTCCTCAAATCTAACACAGGGTTACATTCAAGCATGCCTAAACTAAACGTAATTGATTTTATTTTAACTTCTTATTAATAATCTTTTATTTTCCATTTCAGTTATTTCCTAGCTCTTTTCTTGATTACAGTCGACAGAGAGCATGCAGTAGGTAGACTCAGGGCAGCAATTTTTTCCCGGTTTCGGGAACAAAGCGCGAGTGAGGGTCATTTTGCTTTGAAATTTTGTCCTAAAAAGATCAGCTTTTACCTAAATATTCTTTTTCTAAAGAGTAAGTATGTTTATGCATAATACTTTTATAGCCAGTCACGACGGAACATGTAGTACATTGGCGCATAATTTCTTCCAAGTATAGGAACATAAAGGAATTACAAGAGGTTTGTTTTGATACTCAGAGCAAGCGGGAAATATTTAAAATTCGTTAACAGCAATATTAGATATTTCCCTAGAGGACTGATTGATCTCGTGATGACTCCCAGTCTTTCCATTGATCTCAATGTAAACAAACTACCCTCTTTCAAATAGCCTCAGTTTCGCTGCTTTACGCGATTATTGCGGTCGGCACCTTTGCGGTTGATGTAGACATTGCTTTTTGTCAGTGGTCTGAAAGTTCATAATGCTAATGTGTTTGAAATAACAAGGTTGATCTCTTTTTACCCTCTTCAAAACAAATCATTGCTGGGTTTTATTTATCTTCAGTAAGAAAGAGATTTGATCTGCTTTTGGATTCATTAGGCACCATTGAACTTATGTATATTATTACTTTTTCCTTTGGCTGCTATCCTAGCATGTACGCGATTACAGCATGAGAAACTCGTTAAATACAAAACGCAAAATTGTTATTCGATCTAAGAATCAGCATATATATAACGGATTAGGTGTTCTTCGAGCAAGTCTAGAATTGGCTTGCTTTCTGACAGTTAATTAAACGAATGTATGAAGGGAATTTAAACGACAGTAACTCAAAATGGTCATGGTGTTATGGAACAAGGGAACTTGAGCAAACCAAGACGACGACGGCAACGAGAACGCCACCAAAAAAAAGGTTTAATGAACAACACAATAGCTGTGCACGTGCGTTATAAATCTTTGTACATTTCTTTGCCTTCCTCTGCAAATCAAGAACGTGAAATGACTAAGTTTTGCGTGGTCTGAGGAACACGAACGACGACGGCTAATTTTTCGTATTTCCATTTATAAGTGAACGCTGCCCTTGCATATTTAGCCTGAGTACGTTTTAGAGCCATCCGCGTACTAGACAGATCTAGATAATTGCGAATTTCGCTGGTAAAATATAGATTAATTTTTTTACTAGGCGTCGTTCTCGGCGTCGCCGTCGTCGTTGCTTAAGTTCCATACTTAGGAAAGCGGAAGAAATTCATTGACGCCAACAACTATCAGGATGCAGTATCAAAACAACTTAAGGACTTAAGAGGTTTGTTTTGGTGGTTGATGCCAATTGCACCGCTTGAAGCACTAACACTTATCTAATTATAATATTGAATTTGGTAAACGGGAATGTTCCTGTAAGACCACTTCACACGCCCTTTTAGTCGCTTTTGTTATCTGGATCCTCTTGGAAAAAGGAAAATGTCACTGTTTGAATGGGAGGAGCTACAGATTTCAAAGACGTGCTTTTACAGTTAAACGAGCTATTTTTAAACCTGGTTTGAGATAATTGACTTAACGTAACCTCATTAATCACTGATTGCTGGAAATGCTGATATTAATTGTCTTTGCGAGCAATTACTTAAGTATCTGTTCTTGTTTTACGTGCGACAAGAACACGTAACAGTATCTTGATTTCTTCTGACGGTAATAGGCATATTTGGTTTTTGACCGTAATTTGTTTTTAAACAGATTATTAAAACTCGACAAAGAAAGAATCTCATTTTTTCCTGTGTAGCCCGGTAGCATTTGTAATATAGCTTGCTTAATTACGTGGCGTGACGTGGCAGAAGCTGGAGTACGCAATTCCGCACGCGCAGCCACTTGGGCTGCCTCCTTCAATTACGTGTCAGTTGATCAAGTGGCTGCGAGACAAGCTGTCAATTATGTTGTCAATGAGTATCTGGGTGGAGTTACAACATCAAAGCCCACCTTGATCTGTTTAATTTGAAGATCTATCTGAAGATATTTTGAAGAAAACATATTAAAAACAGTTTAAATCCATAAGTTATAACACACAAAATAAAGAGTTTTCTTCGTAATTTCCTTTTTGGCTCTCCTCTTTCATTTAGATTCATGCGTGTTTAACAACAGTGAGGCATTTGAAGTGGTTTGATGTAAATCACATGTCCCTCCCTATTTTGACACTTAT
This sequence comes from Orbicella faveolata, assembly GCF_042242905.1. Classification (NCBI taxonomy): domain Eukaryota; kingdom Metazoa; phylum Cnidaria; class Anthozoa; order Scleractinia; family Merulinidae; genus Orbicella; species Orbicella faveolata. The sequence goes on from NW_028301563.1 coordinate 26,319,347, forward strand.
AATAACAAGGTCTGAAATCATAACCATTTTAGGAAATAGTTAGAAACTGTTTCAACTTGCATGCTTCATTAGAGCTGTCAGCTAGGACAACATAAAAGGGGCTTGCCAAACATCCAAAGCCTTCATAGCTATCACGACACAAGAGAAATTACTTTCAGCCTGCCAAGGATCAAGTAATAAGGTAAGTTTCTAGCCTTACTCAAGTGAGCACCACGCTACAGCTGTTTAATGTCTTCTTTCTAAAAGTTTGCTCACGTTGTGTTTTTCAGAGTTGAAAACCATGGGAGACGAAGGCGTAACCTTGTATGAAGATCCAAACTATGGAGGGAGAAGAGTGGTAAAGTATTACATTTTACAAAGTTAAATCTTTAATGAAAATGGGAGAGCGATTTTCACTTGTTTGTCGACAATATCTCGGAACTGCTCCACTATTCTTTATGACTGGTTTAAAAAAAACTCTTGCCACCCACTTGAAAACCATATCATATATTTATAATTAGAGCCAGTTACGAGTATTTACTTCTTGTTTTCATGGAAGTGCTGATTACGTTTGTTAGGGAACCAAAATCCATTTTGTTCTAAGACGACACTTATTTGAGAAGGCTGTTAACCTGTTTCTTTATAAAGTTGTTTTTATTTGAGCGTCGTCACTTTTTATCTAGTCACAAAAACAGAAGTTAAACGCGAAAGCAATCGTGACTACTCGCTCTCGTTAACTTTGCTTCGAGTTTTCATTACTTCATTGGATTGCTTGTTGTGTGTCCCTGGTGATTAATATGGTTTATGTTTCACCACATTCGAACGAAAAGTGCTGTCGCAGCTTTTAGTGCAGTCTATAATCAAGGTGGTACCTAAGTGTTGTTCACCTAGATTATGCAATAATAAGTTATTGCAATAACCTTTACATTTTTAAAAATAACTTTACGTTGTTTCTATGACTGGCATCAAAAGGACAACTGGCAAACGCGTCTCATTTCTTTAACAACCGCAAAGAAAGCTGGGAACCTTTTAAGATCAAAATTGAACTGATACTTGTATTAGGGAGTGAATAATGCTCGCCAGAGGCAGCTAGCTAATCAGATCGCTTAAAATGTCACTGAGTGTGTAAACACTGAAGAAGGTCTTTAACCGAAACGTTTTAATTAAATTTTGTAACATTTTTTAACGTCAGAAGTCGTCCGCACCCCCTGTTTTTAACTAGCGTGCTCTCATCCATGCGGTGAGGTTTGGACTGTGAATCTCCTTGATCCTCCTGATGCTGTGGCAACTTTGTTGGCTTGAGACTTCTACAGACAACTAAATATGTATTTAACAAATAGATTCCATGTTGCCGTGCGTCTGTTCAGTAATAGATCACAGATGACGTCAAAATGTGGTAAGAACAAAAAAGTGGCACACGAGGTGATAGCCGAGTGTGTCACTGATGTTCTTACCACATTTTGGAGTCTTCTGTGATCTATTACTGAACAGACGCACGGCAACATGGAATCTATTTGTTTTATATAATAACGAAACAAACTACTACAGATAAAGCTTTGTTTATTTCAAAATCTTTCAATATAACTTGAAAGCCGGCCTTTGCCCACTTTGGCGAACACGAAAAAAAAGCCATTTGACGTAATCTGTTGTCTATACAAAATGAAGCAATCTCATTGGTTGCTATGCGTAGCAAAGAATTGTGATTGGTCCAGGAAAATCACGCCACTGTCAAACTTGACTCGAGCGTCGCTTCTCGTGGAATGAAAACTTACAGCGAAAGCAGAATTGAACTGCGAAATCTACAAATCTTAAAGACAATGCTCTATAAGTCAAGTCAGTTTTTGTCATCAGAGCAGCCCTGTTAGCCGAAAAGCGTGGATGTCGCCTTGAATATTGCAGAAGCTGAAAAATACGCTCGGAAAACTTGCGGTTGTGGTCAACCTGGAGGCCATTCGGTGATTCGAATTTTGAACGGAAAGGAGCGTTAGTGACGGTGGAAATTTGTGTCCTCTGTGGTTGGTGATTCTCAAATCAGTTTGAAATAGTGTCGGAGACACCTTTTAGCTGCGATACAGTTGGCCGTCAGCTGTTCTTTGCTCGTTGCTGTGCCCTGAAACGGACTGGAACATTCGCATCGGAAAGCAAGGTTATGTGTTTTCTTATTTCAACTGATTTTAATGTCTTCATGTTTCATTTCTGACATCAATCAGTGTGTCAACAATTATTTTGAGACTGAGAAAAGTTGAATTTTTTAAATAAATTAATTTCATAAACATTTTGTTGATTGGGTTTGTTAAATTCGAGACAACGCAATGGTTCTCAGCCTACCAAGACCAATTTTGTGTTTGGTTTAGTCTCGCTCAACTGCCGACTGAGACTGCTCGAGTATTTTTTCTGAGTCATTTTCTGAAAACGAAACCGCTTTATCTTTCTTCTTCTAGCTAGACTATGCTTCTCGTACCTGTTCAATGCATCGACAATACTTGTAAAATATTATCTCAATTCTCAAAACTTTCCGCCATTTTTAAACACGGAAGGAAAAACTTTGTAATGCTGACGTCAATCGTGCGTCTGTCCTCTAATAGATCATACGCGAGAACCAATCAAAATGCGAGAGTAACTTGGGTTATTATATAAACATATATATTTCATTTTACCATAGATCATAAAAGAAGACACAGTCGACTTGACTAACAAGCTTACTAACGGAGCCTCCTCGATGGTTCTCCCAGACGGTGGTGGTAATTGGGATGTGTTTACAGAGATCAACTATAAGGGAGCGAACGAGACTTTGGTGGCTGGTCGCAAGTATAAAGATTTGACTTCCATTGGCTTGAACTCCCCTGTCATGAGCATGCGAAAAACAACAGAGTAACGCTGTGTGAGAGAACTGGTCTTTTAGTCGATACCTTGAAAACCAAGCAACCTAATTATGGTAAAAAAGTTAAATTAAAAAATAAATCAAGGGTTGCACTGTTTGTATTTGACATTTACGACTGACCACCAAATAAAGTTTGTTATCCTGTAAACTGTGGAGGGAAAGCTTTCTGTTTCATTTTTCTTTCATTCTTATGACGCTCAGAGGAAGAAAACGTTTTGGTAGGCAGCTATATAAAAGTCTCCTGTTATCATAGAGGGGCATCTTTGTTTAGAATATTTGGCTCATAGCATAAGCGATTCAATTTCTGATCAAGCTACAAGAATATCAGTTCTGACTACTGAAAGGCACAGTACGATTAACTGTCCCAACGGATTTGAGCCCGCGGGATTAAAAACTAAAAATTTTACAAAAAATGTATGACCTCATTAGCGCTTTTGTCACCCATAAATTTTGACGTTTTTGAAAGCCAATTTTTTTTAATACTACCCCCCCCCCCCCAAAGAGCCACCACAAAAGCGCTTTAAATGTTTTGAGTCAGTTCGTGTCTAGTAGAATGACTTCTCTGCCCAGAGTCATATGTTCATACGGAATAATTTAAACTACGACGTCAGCAACAATCAGTGTCATCAAGAGAGCATGGAACCTGTTCTCGTGAGAAGGCGGTGGAGATGGATCGGACACGTGCTCAGAATATAATCCGACAATATCACACGCGTAGCCCTCCATGTTTACATTTTGAAAGCGGGTAAGCTTATCGCTCCAAGCTACTCGCGGCCCGCTTGCCCGTGACAATTTAAAAATAAGAATACTTGTGGGCAGCACTAAGCAACAACTAATGATCTTGCACAACTGAGTTTATTAATCGACCGGTTTCGTCTGCTAGTGAGACTTCGTCAGGATTAAACTACCAGATAAAAAGACGGAGCTTAAGTTATACTAAATCTTTGAAGTACAAAGTATGCTCCTAGCTACCATTGGGTGTGAACAACAAAACACCCACAAGAAATACGTGCAGGATATGACTAAAATCCTGCGCTAGAAAACGTGCAATATAAGCGGGGCTCACGGATTTAACGTTATAATACCGCGACGAAAAATAGGGAAACGACTTGTTTACTTTGATTTATCAAAATTTAAATTCCCTTTGCTCGCGCCATCATTACGTCAATAGCTCGTACTAGTTCTGTGCCTTGTTCTATCTAGTTTTAGTATAAATCTACTTGTGTCCTATCACGAATGCCGTTCTCTGTTTGACTACGCTACTCACTATCTATTCTGTGATAGATAGTGAGTGGCGTCGCAGTGTGCCCTTGTTAACAAAACGACGTCCGCCTCTTAGCGCTTTCGAATTGTCTGTGAAGGGAATTTAGATAAAGTTTTGAACGACCAGTAGATTTATACTAGTGTAAAACAATTAGATTATTTGCTCTCGATTTCCATGCGTGATAGTTGACTCGGGCTGTGCCCTCGTCAACTATCACGCGATAGATAGCGAGAAAATAATCTAATTGTTTAATAGAAACACGATTTTTAATCAATCAGCGCGCGTATTTTCTTAGGGCTGTTTTCTAATTATGTATACCGTATGAGTCATTTCAACCCAGTAGCAACAAAATAGCTTTTATCAAAGGCGAGCTTATGCGTTACGCCAGAAACAGCTCTATGTTTCACTCATTTAGTGAGACCCGCCTGCTATTCTGGAGGCGTTTACGCCTTATAGGGTATCCTGTTAAGTTATTATCAGGGAAATAAACTATAGCATTAGGAAGAAATGATTCAGTAGGCCTGAAAGGATAGCAAAGCGTAGAGGTGTGGTTTTCAAAACTTGCTTTACTTACTGGAAAAGTTGAAAATTTCCATGGACACGTCAATTTTAATTTACAGTATGTAAATCTTGATTTACATTCTTTGTAAATTACAATTTACATGTTGGGGTTTTGCAAAATAAAATTACAGGAAATTTACAGCTTTTAGTTAGGCATGTAAATGTTCTGTAAAGGTCCGGTAATACGGGCAACGTTTTTCTTCAACTTGTCTCGCAACATTGTTGCATTGCAAGTTGAAACCCTCTGTTGCGCGTATTACCACGTTTGTGGCCAACTTGTCTCGCAGCAAAATACAGTGTTGCAGGTTGAGGCAACATGTTGCGCAAAATAGACTCGAGTTCTACTTTCTGCAACAAATGTTTGTTTTGCTGCTCGTATTACCACTGAGGCTACAACTTGTCTCGTAACAAATTTGAATTCAACGCTTCTAATTGGCTGTCAGGAAGCGCGGGAAATAATAATAATAAAAAAACATGGCGGACGGTGAAGACAACCCTGAATTCGAAGTAGACCAGTAACTCTCGGAAAGTCATAAATTTGCCCTGTATAAAGACCTCGAGGGCTATCATAGTCTTTGGGACACCTCGTTTGTCCCTTTAAAACAAGAAGCAAAAAAGACAAACGGCTTGGAAGAACTGTCGCAAAAATACAACTTTTCGCCTAGCTTCATAGCCTATCCACACTGTCGAATGCCCTCTCATAATCAACGAAGTTGATATACAGGGAGGAATTCCACTCAAGGGATTGCTCCACAATAATTCGGAGGGTGGCTATTTGATCCGTGCAAGATCTGTTTTCCCTAAATCCTTACTGTTGATACTTTTTTTAAATCAAAAACCGTACCTGTTTCCTCTTCTTAGCAGCTGGTTTATTTCCTCTTCTATGAATGATAGCAAAAAGTTTACGTTCAGCCGAAACTTTCCCGATTTTGTCACATTTAATGTAACTAGAAAATTGGTGGCAAAAGAACTTCCTAAATATTGCCGCAGACTCTGTGACACTTCAGTACTGAAAACCGCCAATTGAATTAATCAGTCATTGAGGGGCCCGTTCACTGATGCAGGATATAATGAAAGGTGTCACTTGTTCTGTTTTACATGGTCTGAAAAATGGCGATAGTCTTCTGGAGAGTATTTTAATTGCTAGTTCGCTAAACGCACTCAAGACTTCTAGAGAATCTTCGCTAAAGAAACATATTTGCTTCAAATCATAAGCTGGTGTTTGTGTTAGATTGTTTCAGCAATTTGAATTCGATAAATCCTTGCCTGTTTTGAATGCGTGTTCCTTTCAGCTATTTTAGGACTTCAAATTTCCGCGCTGCCATGTATATTTTTGCAAGGCTTGATGGGAAATTATGACGTCAATGCGTGGTTAGACGTTTCTCAAATATAGCGTTGCGTGAATCTAGAGATATAGAAGTGCTTCTGATAAATTATAATTCACATTCAAGATGAATATGTTCACTTCCAGAGAGAAATCTTCTTCTGTAGACCCATATTGAGATCTCTGGTCGCGCACTGACGTCATAAATTACCAAAAAGTAAACATGGTGATGCCCAGGGGTTTTAAACTAAGAACCAAACACTGCGTATTTGAACCACTTACAGAGATATCACCTTACAATCCCAGGATCAGTTAAAGAGAGCCTTAAGGTATACTTTGGAACAAGAGAAATGGTCTCTTGTTTGGAACTAGAAGTACTTTTCAGGCAAGATTTCCTTTAAGAAAATGATCATGTTAACTAAAAGGCGAGGCTCACTGTCTATCACTGTCTATCGCTGTCTATTACCGTCTATCGCTGTCTATGACTGAACGGAATTTAGAAGTTAGAAGGTTTAGTGTTAAATAACAATAAATAACAATTTATTGTTATTTATTAATTTGTTTCAACAACAAATGCGAGTCTGGTTTCGTTATCAAACTTGCTCGCTATCAAAACGGCCGATCTTTAAGGTGGCTCCTTAGAGTATTTACGAACACCCTCCCTATAGAGCACGAGTTAGAAAAGGAAACTTAGTTGATTTCTCTAAAAGTTTTCCCTGTAGAGATTTGCCAGTGTGGGTATCGTTAGAATAAGGCTTATTTTTTGGTTGTCAATTTTTGGATTAAGGCCGTTACCATGGCAACATCTCATCGAATGACAGGCAGATATATTCCTCATTTCGGCCTAAACTCCTTAATATTTATACTTTCCTTCGGTGAAATTTTTTCATACTTTGCCACATCATGGAAATGATATTGTGTGACATTTTGAATTGGTAAAAAGTCAAGGTTGTTCAGACGGTTTTTCCAATATTCTGTGATTTGTCATTCTTCTAAATATATTAGATTAGCTCTGACAGATTTTAACAAAAACAGGGTATTTTATAGAAATTGTATGTGGTTACAACTGAGCCAAATTTTAAAAATTTCACCGAAGGAAACGCAGTTTTGCTTTTTGTGCTCATGTTGACGTCATAAAAATTGAAGAACACTTACCTTTTCCTTTGAGCGCGTGCAGATTACTTGAGTTTTCGTCCTATGTGAGCGCGCAATCGTAAAACTATAGGGAGCCACCTTAAATCTGCTGATAAGCTATAAATCACACCAGTTACATCAACGATGATAACAAAGCGTTTAACTTAAAGGTTTGTTTAATGTGACAAGCTGATTGATGAATATGGTCATAAAACATCAAAATTACAAAGCCGTCAGTTAACTATACCAAAAGAGTGAAATAGGAAGTTGCTGATAAAAGTCTTATCTTTCAGCTAACGTGATCATTTTCTGTAGCCTTTTAGGCATTTGGCAAGCTAAGTAATTAAAATACGGTGGAAAAAAATTATTGCTTAAATGTGTTTCAAACCACTATTTAATGTAACTTAGAATCGAACGTCCAGTGGCTTTCATAGTGAAGATAAGAACTGAAGAGAGAAAGCTTCATTTTACGTCGATCGTGTAAAAGGAAGATGAAGAAAGGGACCTGAAAAAAGATCTTAAAAGTCGAAGACCCTAAATTTTGTTAGAAATGAATCTTTTCACAGACTTGAACATAAATATTCATGATTTCAATAATCCAGACGAACAATGCTAGTTTTTCTATGTTCTTGCAATTTTACGAACTAGAAATTCCAGCGCTGTTCATGCTGTGTCAGTGAGGCTTTTGCTTTTTTAAAGATTTTGTTCATAGGTGTTTTAATTATGTTTTTGCAGAAAAATCTCACTAAAAAGAAGCCCAATTGCTGGTTTTCAGTGTCACGCTGGATTAAAAATAGATCAAAATAAAAATCAAAACCGGTCAATAGATTAAGTCCAGAATCTGGGAAATGAAAGAAGTTAAATATGCAAAGACACTCGCCAAAATTCGGGTCACAAGAATTTTTCTTATGCGAGATATGCGGAGAAATTTTTTCCCCAAATTTATAGAGATTTGTATGGAGACGCCATGCTGGTGCCCATCCGTATGGGCACCAACATGGCGGCCGGAAACCAACAGAAACATCTGTCACTGAGTTTTGCTACAAAACCGTGAATTTATCCCTCGAGGGACTCTAAAACTTTAAAATAATACTTTTTCTAAGACATGAACTGTTCAGATAGCCAAGTTCCCCGAAATAAGTTACTATTTTAACCATCATGACAGCTCTCTAGGCCGTCATGTAAATGCCGCGTCACGCAAAAGCTTGGAAATTCAAGCGTAGTGTATTACAAAACCAAGAAACCATTCGGAGCGCAAATCTGTATGAATATTAGTTTTCAGCTGCTCTTATACATCATTAAAGTAAAATCTCAGGAAGATCAATAGTTTTGTAGTTCGAATTTTAGTGACGTCATGTGAAAACCAGCTATAGGGAAAATGCAATGATCAGTTTCCCAATCGTGATTTTCAGTTTGTCAACAAAATGGACAAACGCACAGAAATTTTCATACCTTAAAGTAACAAGTTTTTTTGTCACTCTGATACGGTAGAAAAAGGCAAATACGATGGTTTGCCTGAGATCATTGCTAGCGGCCACTAGAGTTCTACTCCTGTTAACTGTATCGTTATAAACGACAACAACCTTAACCTCTGCCAATAAGTCATAAATCACACCAGGCAGATTAACTTTGCTATCAAAAGCGTCCAGCTTAATAGTTTTTATTAAATACAACAGCGGGTGCAAGCTGTTTGAAGACCAAGTTCATAACCCTACAATTTTTTATTTTGTTTTGTTTTACGTTTGTGTTAAAGTTTAAGTCAGTTGTTGATTAACTGGCCTTTGTCGACAGGTTATCAGTTTGGCAGTTGGGATGCGCTTTGGAGGCCGTTGCCGTTTTCGAGAGGTGGCCGTTGAAGAGAGGTTAAATAAAAGTGATTTTCATCCAATGCATTTTTCATCCTTTTCATTGGCTGAGAGACCACTACGTGACCTGCAAATAACTTCTGACAAATAATGGTTTTCTGATGCGTAGTACCGTCCAGATGTGTTTTGCTGCTGATAATATTCTGCCCATGCGAAATATTGTGCGTGGCAATTGGCAGATCGCTTCCCTGAGCTCTCTGAGGGTAATAACACGATTAATAAAAAAAATTACAATTTCCTCAATTGTGATTGGTTTGAAAAAATCCTACTTTTCCACTAATTCACTTGCCAAGTTGTAATCAGATAGTTTGTTATCGGATACTTTGTTATCGGACAGTTTGTCATTGAACAGTTTGTTATCGAACAGTTCGCTATCGGACAGTTTGTTATTGGACAGTTCAAAAAGCCAATAAGCCTTCGGCTTCGGCAAATAATTGATTTGCTCGCCGCTGACGAATCACGATATTTTTGTCCAACTTCAACCTCAACATTATTTTGCACTTACATCTGGAATTACAATATTAGCATAAAAAAGAAAGACAGGTACATATATAACAATGAAAGGCCACGATGGTATACAGTTTGTGCATGGAGGCTAATAGAACCGCGAGGTTATCGAGTTAGCCTCCATCTTGTTTGAGTGAACATAGAAAACATGGGAGTAGAAGGACGGATTACTAAGGGAAAGAGCTAGAAGAATTGTGGAAACTTACGTTTAATATTGTTGAGATAGAAAATAGGTTTTTAACACTTTTGGAATTGTGGAAACTTACGTTTGATATTGCTGAGATAGATCATAGTTTTTAACACTTTTGGAGAAAGCAAATTGATTTAAATCTTTAAACTTGTATGGTATTTCTTGCTAAAGATCAATGGCCATATATGAGATCATTTGTTTGCCAGTGTTTGTTTTAACTCGGAATTTGTCAAGATTTGGATTGGCCGCACATCTGGTGTTGTAATTATGTACGTTGCTGGCATACTGAAAAAAATAGTTAAAGAATTCTGGCAAAATACCTTTGTGCCATGCATGTGTAAATTTGAGAGCATGCAGGCGATATACATTAGTTACCGTTAAGATTTCTAAGATGTTAAGTGAAGGTAGAGCACCGATCGGTATTTTTGCCAGATAGAGTTGATTAACCTAATAACGTGATTTTGCTTAGTTTGTATTTTTTGTAAATTTGTTTTGCTGGTGCTGCTCCAGGCTACAATAGCATACGAATTGTAAGGATAGATAAGATTATAATAGATCTGCGTAAGATGTTTGAGAGGTAGATAATGCCTCAACTTAGAGATTACTCCTGTATTCCGTGAAAGCTTTGCACATACATACGAGATGTTGTATTTCCAAGTTAAAGAACTGTCGATCACTACTCCCAAATATTTAATGTGGTCCTTTCGTTCTAAGGAGTGGCGTGATCCATCTCGGTTAGTTATATTTATATTAACATTCGTATTCTTTTTCCTTTGAGATTTTACAATCATGTAATTGGTTTTCTTTTTCAATAACTGTTAAATGTGAGCGCTGTCAGCTGGGACAAAAAAGTGGCCATTATGGAGAGGTGACCTCTAGTGACGGTTCGACTGAAAGTATATAATTAAATGCAAAACCCTGAATGATTCTCTCCTTTACGCGCTCACCACACACTACCCATTCCCCCCTATCTCGCCTTTCATGGTGACATTAGGTCACACTGACGATATTAATTCATAGGGTTATACATATTAAACTACAAAGTTATTTTCAAAGAATTTCAAATGAACAGCAATGGCTGAAGTCCCTGTCAGTTGTCAGTAAATCTGATTAAAAATGTCGGTTTTCAGTTCAATTTTCAGGCATTTGTCTTTAGTCAGTTATTTTTTTTTGCGTCATTTGTTAGTTGTCAGCTAACCCTCTCCAGACCCTCAATTGTTAACTGCTTTTTGCCGCAAAAATCAAAGTAACCTACCAAGTTGCCTATATATAATTCTTTTTTAACAGCCGAGGATAACATTCGCTTTCCTTGAATTGGGCGAGTAGACCTAGTCGGCATAAGTAAATGGTAGACAAGTTGAATCCAGTATATATGTTTATTACATTTCAGTCTACAATGTTCCATTATACCCACTTTTAACGAATAGTGATGGAGTTTATTATTACGTGGAACTGATTTACTTGAAATAACTTTTACGGTGACCATTCTAACGGAAATGTTGTAGGAAACCCTTGCGTACTTTGAGTTTTCCCATGGCTAAATGGATTTGTTGCTTTCGATATCCTGAAGAAGTGCTAATATATTTGCTATTTGACTAGATGGCAACTAATTCCCACGTCTAAGACCTGTAAATAAATCGACAAATGAATATATGAATAAATCACTCAATTAATCAATTAATCAGTCAATCAATCAATCAATCAATCAACCAATCAGAGTATTTTGCATTTCTTTAAGGTGAGGTGCCCTTTAGATAAAAAGTATTTTTTTATGAGTTGGTTCAAAATTCAACGTACTTTTCGACGCAAAGGTGAGGAAGCTATTTCTAGTAACAAAGACAGTGAGCTAATGATTTCATGATTTTCCCTGTATGATGTTACATTCATCGTTTTTCTGGGTATATCCGTAAACATCTAAGGTGAAATTTGGGCAACATTAATCGCGCTTGCACAACTTATTACCTGGGATTACCGGGTACCTAAATTAAATATAATACATTATAACATGGCGAAAGCCTAGTTTGCACTTAAACCATACTTTGCACTCGTAAGGAGGGCGTCTGTGTTTCTTTTAATATGCAAAAAAGGCAGTTAACTTTTACAGTTTGGTTCCTAGGCTGTACATGCAGTTATTTAAATTTCTGTTTGACTTTGTGTATCCCTTTTAATAACATTCCTAAGTTACAAACATCTTGACCCTATTCAGACAGGAGAAGAGGTCTTTGGAGCCCTCACTAACTTTGGATGTTTGAAACGGAAAGCATTAAAAAGCAAGGAACTCCGACTTTACGGAACTCTCCGAAAACATTCTCTGAACCGAAATTTCGAATGGCCTGTCATTGTTTATAAAATTATAATATTCATCTTTGTTAAGCAACGGTACCATATTTTTAGAGACTATAATTTGTGTTGTTGTTTTCTTCTTAGATTAAAGTTTACTCTTTTTCCTTATGGTTACCTTTCTTCACCTCTTTTAGCTGTTTTTAAGCCAGTTTTGGTTTTTTTTTTTTAAAGATTCATTATCAAGTGATAAATTTCGAGATGACGGTTCATGGCGGCTGGTTCGACCAATTCCCGGGGGTTACTTCCGTAAATTTTGGATAGGTGTGTGCCCCCCCCCCCCCTCCATTTTTGCGCCATCGGAGATCATAATGGCTGAAAGGAAACATTTCTAGATTAACTTTATATAACTTTATACAAGTCGGATTGTCATAGCCTTAACATTCTAAGAGTTACAGGGAAGGGGCCTCGGGAGCACACAAACTAAGTACATTACTAACAAGCCACCGTCCTAAAAGAGTTGAAAACGGTCTTAAATGTAAAAGACATAATTGTTACTACGTGCCAATTGGTCAGCAGTGTTCTATAATCAAAATCTTACTTACAGCTTAGCTTATCTGGGGTAAGATTGGAGATAAGAATTCTGTTTGTGTTCCCTCATGGCATTTTACAATGAAGTCCTTGGCCATCTCAAGATCGTTATCGCGCATCCATTCTGTCATTATCTCATCTTCTTCTCCGTCTTCAAGACTGACCTCAATAGCTCCACTGTCTTTGACAGCAGCTTGGAATGTCGTAACTGCAAACTCTCCAGTTTCTAGGGTTTTAAACACGTTTGCCCCAGCCAAATCACGAATATCGCCCTGTAAATCGTTGAGGGGAAGGAGCACACCCAGGCAGCAGGAAAAGGACCAGTGAGGGTTTTTGCGCCACTCCTGGACGAAATGATAAAGCTGCAAAGCGTACTGACCTGAAATCAAACACATAAAAGGAAACGCTTTTGGAACGGCAAATCGTACCGAACGTTATACGAAAACTGTGTTCAGTTTATTTTGGCCTCGAGTGTACTTTATGTTTCTGTGTCGCCTACATAAAAGATTCTAACGCCTATCCGTCATTAAATCGAGCCTTAAAAAATTTGTACATGAGCCACGCCCAACCCATTTGACGGAGAGTATAAAGCCTCATGTAACAGTTGTAACCGGGACACAATGGGAAAGAAAAGGCATTACAGCCCGCAAATGCCAAAGAAACAAACAATTGAACAAAGCAATGGCTACGCACCCGCGTAATGCATCGTGTTCATTTTTGGCCATCCTCTACAAAGGTCAAATGACCACTTTCTGAATATTAAAGAACATTAAACGGAGAGAGCTAATTTTGATAATCTAATTTTGAAGTAAACCCATTCTTCAGGTGGTTTTCTTAGGTGCTTTTGGACAAACGCAAAATGGTTGTGGTTATCTTGTTTGTGGGTTTGCCTCCAGCTAGTGATCTGCGAATCGGCACATAGTCTCGACACGTAGCTAATGTTCAACCACCAGTTTGGTTTCCGATCGTGTCAGTCGTGCAACGTATATACATCAATCAGTTAATGCATTAAATCCACAATTATACAAATTCCATAACTCAAATAATAATTGCCAATATTATCTTACCAACAACTAAGCCAATCACCAGCGAATTTGCGGCAAACACCAATATTTTAAAAAAGAGATCGTCTGTCTGGGGCCCTATCCACCCTGTGATGTTTTCTGCGGGAATCTTACTCAGAACTCCAATTACTAAGTTGACAACAGTAACAGCAAGGGATGTTGTCATTAATCTGTTCTCCATGACGTCTTGCAAAGGTTTAACCCAAGCAAAAACGATCCCATACATGCCAGCGATGACTAAAGCCAAGCCGATATAGGACCTGGTCTCTTGTCCTATAAGGATTAGACCAGATGTCAGAATTACTTTGCGAGTCATTTCAACAAATTCCCAATACCATGAATGGGTTTTGTAATTTTCGAAGAGAAATTGCAATGAGAAATCATCTCCTTGTCAGACGCGACGTCCTGTGGTGTCCCTGGGTCTTTTTTGCCCAATCGTGCTTTCCAAAGGACAATCAATGTGGCATTGGGAAGGGCGAAAATATAGGCTGTAGAAATGTACGCTACCAATAAAGAATGGTGGTACTTTTGCCCTTCACATGGTACGCTATAATCGGCCTTTAGATACTTGAAACACTGTAGTTCAGCGTCATATCGGCAAAGCTTCCTGCAAGCTGGTGGAAGGACAATGGCTGTCTTAGAACAGGTGCTGAGGTAAGATACATACAGAAAGAAAGACAAATTCCTGAACACGAGCTCTTTTGTCTCCGATACTCTATTTGCCTTTTCGTTCTCCTCTAGACTGCTCTTCTTTAAAATGATTATCTTACGCACACCGTAAGCGATACCGGAAAAGCTAATTACAGCAACATTCATTGCCATCATTGCAAAGAGGCTTCTAAAGGCATCCAGCTGCAATCCCGGAAACAGGCATTGGACAGGTGCTATTTGGAGCACATTCAACTGAAGAAATCCTGAGTACTTAGCGATACTTTCAAGAGATCCTGGCCATTTTATGTAGGAGAACACCTCCAGCAAACCATAAGTGACCTGATAAAAGCCAATTACGATTTTCACCTTTGAAAAAAACTTATCGATCAGGGCGCCCACTCCTTTCTTCTTAATATTTCTTCGACTCGTCCACAACAAAACGGCGATGACAATTAATGAAATGGAAACAATTATCAACAATTGGCCCACAATCCACTTCTTTGATGGGCATCGTGTACCGATTGTCAATTGTTTGTAGTATCCTGAACTGCAAACACTGCATAGTGGACCTTCGTACCCATTTTCACACGGGGAGTCTAGACCACCCTTACATGACTCTTCTACAGGGCACTTGTAAGGCGTAGGGAGCGGACAAGGGTATTCTACATGAAAAGCATCGAGCTTTGGTGAAGCTGCCAAAAGATTTTCAATAAAGATCTTGTATCGCTCTCTGCGTGTCTCGTTCCGCCATTGCCACCAGTGACCATGTTTTAAGTTGCATAATCATCTTGGCATTTCAGTCCTCCTTGACCACATTTGAAGCATTCTTTGAACATGTCGGTTCTATATTGTCCTTTTAAGCATTTGCAAGCACGATATCCAGCAAAGAAATCCGTTTCTGTCCCTGTTGAAGATTAAGAAAAAGACGTGATCTGTTCTTAACGGCAAATATGAGTCCAAGACAATGTAAATGTTAATAATATTGCTATCAATTTAAAACTAAATGTTTCGCTAATAGCTTGTTTTATTCAGAAATAAAAATAGTACAGGCGTACGTGCGAGTTGTCTTTCGGCATCCTTATGTCTATTGTTTTTGAATAGAACTCTTTTGCTCTCAGTTATAACACTGTTATCATTCAATCGATTCTCTGAGTTGACCGAGAAAATGTGCTACAAATTCCGTAAATCGATGACTTGAAATTGCTGGTCTACATGAGCAAATACGCAAAATGTGGAATGAAGAATACCATTACTCATAAAAAAGGAGCTTTCGCTGACCTTTCTTGATAATTTCTACTCAAAACGTAAAAAGACTCTTTTATTGTTTTTCACCTAAATTGCAGTTGCTAATCTTAAAGTGTCTATTTTGGGTTCTTTGTAACTGCGAATCATCATTTAAGTATCATCAAAATAGAATATTCCTTGTGTTTTATCTGCGGTGAGGAGTCCTTACTGATTTCGCGGACGATTTGAGTGCTCTCTAAAAAAACTGCTTGTCAAGCGGAAACTGAATTTTTGCAGATTGATTTATGCTCATTTATCACTGAATCTGTTGACTTCGGTACCTTTCAATTTTCTATTTTCAATTGTATGATTTTCGTAGCGTCGGAAAACATCAATTCCACTATCCAAAGATAATCATGAGTCCCGCGATAGACTACTTCTTGGCATGAACATTTTTGTTTTTACTAATACTTTTAATGAAGACCGTTCCCGCCAGGATCTTCCACCAGAGCCCAGAGTTTGAGGGTTTAGTTCTTGCTAAAAATATTTCTTTTATAGTAAAGGCGAAGAAAACGTATTTTACGTACATGCTAATCTGGTTTTAGGAAGACTGATGGTTCCTGAAAAAGTGTAGAATTTGGAAGATAGATAGCAAAGTTAGGATAGTTGTTTAACGTTACCTAGGGGACAGGACTGGCAATCCTGTAGTTGTTTTCCTGGTGTTTTATGAAATTCAACAAATGATCCATTAGGACATCTCTTACAGCCCTTGCTCACATAACCAACCGTGTCCGAGTAGAAACCACCTGAAAAAGCAAATAAGCAAACAAACGAACAAACACAACAGAGACTAAATTGGAATTTAGCCTTTAGCAGAAAGATAAAAAAAATTTATTGATGTAACTTTTCTTTAAACCAGGGTGCTTTTTATGTTCCTAAGCCTGGTCTTACCGCCATTCACCGCATGCTTCTCCAAAAGTACACACTCAATAGTGATAAAACTCATGTAAAACACATCAAACATTTGTTATTTGCTGAAAACCACATCATGACGTCATTACCCGCCTGATCTCATCGCATTTAAAAATGTCCGTAGCCTTGGATTCCAAAACTTTGTTAGACATGGCAAATAGCTCCAAAAGTAATCACCAAAAACAAAATTCAAAAAAACAAAATCTCACTACAACAGAAATTTAAGTCGTGAAAAGCACTACTTGTTTGTGTTAAACGGTCGAATGACGTGGCCGAACAAAATTGACATTCTGATCTCTTTTCTTTTCTTAAAACAGTCTCAAGGTGTCAAATAGAGGTTAAAAATAAGGTGGTTTTCCTACTTGCATTTTAATTTTGTAACTCATTGTTATATATTCCGTTTTGCTGTATAGGGTGTTTTAGCAACGACGACGGAGACGCCGAGGACGACGCCTTGTAAAAAATGTATTATATTTTACCTTGGAATGTCGTAACTATGTAAATCTGTTCAGTATGCCTATCGGTCTAAAAATTGCTCAAGCTAAATTTGTAATGAAAGCGTTCAATTCTAAAGGAAGAAACGAAGCGGCTCCCCTGGCCATTTTGTTTTGTTTTAATTTGCTTCCTCTTCTTTTTCTTTTTCTTTACATGTAATAGAAGGCCGAAGCTTGACCATTACGGTTCGCGTTGTCCAAAATGCGTAGAACTTTGTCATTCCAAGATGTTGTTTTGCAGAGGACGGCAAAGAAATGAAAAGAAACACCGATTTCATTCTCCCCCGATTTTCGACTGTAACGTTTGCAAAGCACTCCCTTCGCTATACAGGACCTAAACTATGGGACAAACTTTCATCTGAAGCAAGAAATATCTCATCCCTAAAGCAATTTAAGCTCTTCGTTCGCAAGGCCGATCTGTCCAACATTCTTGACACTGATCTCTGTAAAAATTGTAATATATTCACTTCGTAGTAATGTATAGTCTAAAGTTTCAAGTAAGGTAATTCATTTATTCACTTTATTTATCTATTTTAGATAGCGTTAGTTAGTGTCCTCAATTAGTAGAGGGGACTTTTCCCCTCAGCTATTTTCTTAAAGACACTTTAATAAAGTTTTCATTCATTCATTCATGTACCAAGACTCAAAACGCACGTGCATAGCCATTGCTCCGCTCATTAAACCTTTTGTTTGCTGACGCTGTCGTTGCCGTCGCCGTCGTGGTTTGCTAAGACTCCAAATTCATTTTGTACCGCACGATAAACTTCGTAATTGACGAAACAAGTCTTCAGAAGTCAAAAATGAACTCTTTTTTTTGCTTGAAAGGGAAAGTCAGCAAAAAAGAAACGATGGATCGCCGAGCTAGTAAAATTTTGCGCAAAATGCAAATCGAATTGGCGCAATTTTCATAATTATGGATCAATATAGGTAGCCCTTTAGTAAGAATGATAACACTCTGTATTTTTTTTTAATCTTTTTTTTTTTGTTCATTTCCAAAAACATGGATATCTTCCGATAGATTCAGCGAGATTCAGTTATTTCCTTTTAAGGGCAACGTTCCCTCTTGGAAGAAACTCAAATAGTGTTATATAGTAACAGTTCATTCCTATGACTTAAGCACCGTCGGATGATGACTTCATGTGTTTTTGGTAAGCCTGGTTCTCATATGCCGCCAACCTACCTGCGACGTAGTGGCCGGTTGCAACTGACAACGTTCGGCGATCTGTCCCAGTGGGTCCCCGACGCATCTGCGATGGATCGCCGACGTACTCAAATTTTGCGCGAAATGCAAATCGAATTGGCGCAATTTTTAACCATTTCGCCTGTAAATATGGATCATATTGTCTTACTGGAGTACGTTGCGTCCGCAAATGATGTTTACATAAATTATTTTCATCGCCGACAACCGCCAACAACCGCCGGCTTGCCAGCGAAGTTAAACTCAGCTCAACTTTGCAGGCAAGCCGGCGGTTAATGCCTGGGACAGATTATGATTTGGCGATAAATGTTCACATATGCCGTAACGGTGTCCCAGGCCGAGCTAGGTGTTCCAGGTATGTCGGTGAGCATATGAAAACCAGGCTAAAAACAGCCGCTTTCTTGGATTTCTTAATTTTTCCAAACCCTTTAAATTTTTTAAATGTCAAATTTAAACAAGCAAGTTACCTGGAGGGCAATTCTGACATCCTCCTTCACCTTTGGCAGAAGGATCTGTAAATGTTCCCAAAGGACACGGTGAAAAGATTTCTCCGATGTCATCTTTTTGTCTGAATCCCGACGCCAGAAGGACGGGAATGTAGAACTCCTTTAAATAACTATTAAAATTAGAAGAAGCGAGGCTGATATCTCCATCTGGATTCCTAGTAGAGAACATTATCAGTTAGACACCCATTTATATCTTGGAAAATCTCTTGGTTAATCGTATCCTAATGAAATTCTCCATCGTGATTGGTTCTCCTTGCACCTATTTGCCACGTAATCGGCGCACGATCACGTGGGTGTCCAATTACAGGTATCCAATTTGAACTTTTTGTAATTGGACAGCTGTAATTGGATACCCACGTAATTTGCACTTCAATTGCGCGCGCTTTGATGGCTTTGTTTGGAATGTTTCCTACAGTTCACAAAACTTGTGAAACGTGCTACATACGTTTGCTCTCAAAAAAGTTCTCAAACGACATTTTCAATTTCGAAATTTGTTATAGATACGATTAATTAGGAATTGGACCGAGTGAAGTTAATAAATTCTAAATAAATTCTATAAATTCTAAAAAGTGAAGATCAGTGTTTTGAGACCAAATGTTCATCAGGGTAGCTTTTGCTTAAAAAATTTTTTAACACCTTTAGCCATGATTTAGCCAAGTTCTCGAATCTACTGCAGTAAACGTGATAAAATTCTTTCTCATCATTTTGAAGTTTAGTAAATGATTTGAACTCAGGAGTATCAGTAGTTCGTATAGTGTGATCGTCCGGGTGAGGGTTGTTCTGAAAAGAACTGTTGTTGGTGACTGACGTTTCGACAACCTTAGCCGAAGTCATCTTCAGTCATCATTGTGAATAGCTTTTGTCAGTCGATGATGTTATAAGTCTGGTCCGTTGAACATGATTGGTCAGCTTATCCATGATGATATTGGCTGAAAGACTCGTGTAAAGTTTGTCATCAGTCATTGGTGGGTTTCGATCCGTCTATTGTTGGTCAAATTGGTCGGTTTTTGGTCCGTCTATTGTTAGTCAAATTAAGTCGGTCTGTTGGAAGTCCATTTGTCGGTTTCGTTTCCGTCATGGATAAGTCGTTTGTAAGGCGCCGGTAGTTGTTGACATCTGTTAAGTGGCGTTTGTTCTAGGTTAGTGTACTAGCTTTCCAGAGTCAGTCTTTGAAAATAGTTTGTACTGTAGGTCAAGCACTGAGCAGAGTCCCAGTCAATGTTGTGGTTTGTCAGTTGATGATGTACAGCAATGTGATTGTTGGCATCACCATTTCTCGTGGCTCGTTTGTGTTCAGTCAGTCTCGTGTTAAGGTTTCTGCCAGTCTCACCAATGTAGGAGGCCTGGCAGTCGGAGCATTTGATCTTGTAAACTGCTCCCTGTCTGTTGTTAGGTTCGTCTCTGTCTTTCACGTTGGTCAGTAAGTGTCGTAACGTAGTTGTAGGTTTGTGGGCTACACGGATGTTGTAGGGCTGTAGGATCCGTGGAATAGTCTCAGAAGTACCCTTAATGTAAGGTATGGTCACTCTAGTAACAGGCGTTGGGTTCCTGTTCGTTGCGTCAGCTTCAGTAGGTCGGTAAATGTTTCGTCTAATAAAGTCAGCGTTGTAGTTGTTTTTGTGAAAAACACTTTCAAGGTATCTGTTTTCGTCAAGTAAGCCGTCCGGTGTGTCACAAACTAGTTGACAAAAAGTCTTTATAGTCGTGGCTTTGTGTGAAGTCGGGTTGTAGGATGATTCGTTAAATAATCAGTCGGTATGCGTCGGTTTTCTGTACGCTGTCGCTCGCAGTTCGTTGTTTTCGCGGCTTACCAAACAGTCTAGAAAAGGAAGTTCTCCATTTTCTTCGATCTCTTTAGTTAACTGGATGTCGGCGTTCTGTTCGTTTACTGAGGTGGTCGTGAAAATCGTCAATTTCGTCTTTGTAAACGGCGGTAAAGGTGTCGTCAACGTAGCGTAACCAAAGCGGTATCGTTTGTCGGCAAGTTGCAAGGACGCGTTCTTCCACGTGTTGCATCACAATTTCTGCGACAACAACAGAAACAGGCGACCCCATGGCTGTTCCATGCAGCTATTTGTAGTGTTTACCGTTATACTGAAAGTAACTCGATGTAAGGCAAAGGTTCAGTCCATGAAGTCCATGAAGGGCCTCCATGATGTCTTCTGTCGGTAACGGTAGTTTAACAGTAGATTGTTGTATAGCGGTCTCGGTACACTGTAATGCCAATTAAAGTGGAATACTGGTGAACAGTGAGTTCACATCAAAAGACACAAGTTTGTAGTCGTCAGGTATCTGTATAGGCTCGATTACCACGCCGCTGCTCGGGAAAGGAGCCCGCACTCCTTCCCCGAACTCACGGCTGGACTCGTGGACTTGGCTTTGTTAATTTCAACCAGTAAGAAATCTGCCTGCCCGAATCGAGCAGGCTACATAAATTAGCTTTCTCGCACTTGTAAAAATTACGCATAGAGTCAATTGGTGATGCTTGCAATCCAGTTAAGGACAGCACTTACTGTAGTAAAATAATACATTATGGTATTGTGTTTACCTACAGCTTAGAGATACCATTTCTTTTAAGCTACCTGATTCTTTTAGCTTGGTACTTACATGTACTCTGTTAGCAGTACAAATTCTTCTTCTTCCTAATCGTATTTACACTTATAAAAATAAGTAGTATTACAATAAAACAAATGTTCAGTCGAAAAATGTAAACTTTTGCTGACCATTACAAGATATATAAAGCCAAACCTGTATAGATAGTAGCAAAGCAAAAGAATAGGCCATGTAGGTTACCAAGCTGATGTTGGTCAAAATAATACCTCGACTTAAGCGGTCCGGTAGTATGTCAGTTTTGGAAGAAGCGAGAACAATGCTGTACGTCACGAACCAAACCATGATCACCATGGCGATGAGCATTTGCAAAACATGAAAAGATCCAAGATGGCGGCCGAACGCGGGGGAATATCAGGGTAAAAGTATTCGCTTTAATTTGGCTGTCATTTCTACTTTCTGCCAGAATATTGAGCGTAAAATGCACCTAGTGTTCAAAACGCTAGCAAGCTTTTCTAAGAGCCCATATTCTTTCGCGATTATGTTTTTACGATTTTGGCGAAATAATAGAATCGTGACGTCAGCGCTTCTTCCAAAACTGGCATACTACCGGACTGTTAAGACCTGGACAGCAGCACTCAAAACGACTCCTTTGAAGAACTACGCACAAACAGTACCAAAAAAAGCCCATAACGAGAGAGCCCCTCTTTCTTGGGGAACTGCAGCTCCCATGCATAGTTACATTCTGTTTGCATCCACCGGCACTTGTTGCGGGATAGACAGAAGCTGTTTGGCCTGACACAAGACGTTCACAAAATCGTTATACGGAAACAAACTTCTGCAATCGCATTTATCTGGACATGCTGTGTAAAATGTAAAAACTCTAAAAAATTAACAATTGACGCCCAAAAAAATAATTTGAAAGTGCTCATCAGTAGTCTCATCAAAATCCCAGGAATTATCAGATTCTTGAGGCAAGTTATACATAACGTCGAATGTATTTCAAGCTTCAATAGGAGTAAGGTGTGAATTAAACTACAAACTGCGCAAAATGACGCTAAAAACAATAGGAATCCCCTCAAAGTAAGGTTCATTAACGCTAAATGTATGTTTTGTTTTGTTTTGTTTTTTTGCTGCATTGTATTATTGTCATCCTTCCTTTTTTTGGTGTTTTTTTTTGTGTGTGTGCACCCAATATTTTCTATATAACATGCACGTAGATCTCAATAAAATAAATGCATTAATTAAGAAAATAGGGTTCTACTTTAAATATGAAACTTACGGTAATAGTTGACATAATCAGTTACAGGACTGCTCCCTTGAATTATTGCAGCTGTGGCAAAATATCGGTGAGTAAAAAGCTAGTGAGGATAAGGCCTCCGTACGATATAACAGCATTTGAAAACAAAAGCAATCTAAAAGGACATGAGTTACTGGATTTTAAATAGACACAATGGTACAAAAACGTCACTACGTTTTAGCTTAATTGCAAAGTATGGCGAGTGCTCGAAATTATGTTCTCTGCACCATTGTGCGCCGGCAACATTACAAACTTTGACACGTTGCAACTTGTTGTGTGCAAGTGTACAGATTGTTACACAAAGTCGCTTTGCCTTTTTAAAGGGCATTGTACGTGTGTTCTCCATCAATAGTTTAAATTAAATATGTTAGTTTTTGCCGCTATGGACTTGTTATTTCAGAACTCTTTTCTATAGCAGAAGTCAATCAGTGTGAGTCGGTGTGAGCGAGGCTTCGAAATTTCATCATGGCTCAGTCTGCTTCCGTATCAGTGTTACTGTAGTTGTTTGAAGATGACGTGTGTTATCATTACATTCAAGGCTCCACATTTTTCAAATGCTATATGACTTTGAAAAGTCTGCGTTGGATATGATTGGTCTAGCCCTATTTCAACTCACGGAATCATAAGGGTTCCCAAATCTCAAAAGAAAAGGGAGCAACGCATTGAAGAAGCAATTCCCGTGTATTAAAAACGTCACCAGAGGGTCACCAGACGAACAGGGTTTTTAGAACCATTACTCAAGAGATGGTCGACGACTCAGGCCCCCAAACAACCTATAAGCAAGTCCACAGAAATTGCAACCGACACCTAGTTGTCGAGAGCTTCTCCGTTGCGCTCACTTCTTTATTAGGTTTCTGTTACATCAGAACCCTTTTGTATACCAGATGTCATGAATTTTAGTTTCCTTCTATACGTCTAGCTAAAAAGGGACCTGTTAAGAGCAAAGCAGCTTAGTTGATTACGCAGAGTTTTCTCTTGGTATCGACGACTTTGATCCGTAGTCGTGTAGCGCATGGGTTACAAGTCAATTACATGAAGCATAAATGGACTGGTTTAAGAAGATAGGAGTGAACAAAATAAGGAAAGACAATGATATTGTGCTATACTTGTTTTTATTAATTCATTTGTAAATATGAATGATATATAATTTAAGTCAAACCAAATGAAGCGCACCCATCAAAACCACATTAATGAATTGATTGTTTAAAAAATTGAACTCGCTAGTCATTTCAAAAATGCCATAATGAATTGATTTTTTTCGAATATTGAACCATTAACTGTATTCTTGGAACGACTAGTGGGGTCAATATTCGATTAATCAACTTATTATTGCATTCTTGAAACGACTAGCGGGTTCAACATTCAAATAATCAATTTATTAATATAATCTTGAGGGGTACGCTTTACTTGGTTTGACTGTAAGATACGATTTTGAATCATAGCATGAAAAAAAAAAAAAAAAAAAAAAAAAAAAAGAAGATAGACATGCTATTGCACTCTTCCAAACCAGTCGTTCGTCAATTAAAATATCTTATTGGTTTGGAATTAGTTTCCTGAGCATCGAAGGCACAGCATTACTTCAACTTCCACACGAGAAACGACATCTAGAATCGACGGCTGCCCGGTGACGGTTGACAAACAAACACCTTAGTTTGACGGCATAGTCACTCACTTAGATACCGATGACATAGTGGTCACTGGCTTAAACTGTGACCACAAAAAACTTAAATAACAATACATACCAAGTCCAAGGATAGCAGCGCAGAGAATGGTACAGGATAGCGTATTCATATCTGTAGTTACTCTGAAATTGTTGGAAATACATGTATGTAACTTTATTAAAAACAAACAAAAACATTTTTCCAGACAATTTTCCCCCGTCTTCTTATTAACAGAGTGGGAGGTCAGTATATATGGGAGAATCTTGCTGAGGTACCGAGTACAGACCGAAATCAATGCGGTCTTATTTACTTAAAAAAAATTCAAAATTTCGTCTTTAGCTAGTGCTTTGATTGTCTGAGTTTAAGTTACGTTTACCACAGTTGCAGGTTTTATTTAGCATTTTTCTTTTAGTCTTTTGGAATTTTGCACTTAGTATTCTTTTAGCAGAAACAGGCCAAAAGATCTTGTGTTTTACGTTTGCACCTTTCTCACAGGGAAAGTAGAAAGTAGAACGATCTAGGTGCCAGTCATAATTAAGACCGTGGTCAATATGGATTTAAGCCATTCATATTCATAAATTTGGTAGTTCCCATTCCTTACTGTGTGAGGCACGGCCTTATAATAATTAAGACTTCCAAAAGGATTCTTACTTTAACTAGACCTGTAGACTTTTTGCAATAAAGCTTTCACGTAAGGTATAAAACAAGATTCAAACTTTACGTAGAATTGCATATCGAGAACACCAACGACAAATTTCATGGAATTCAGGACATTCGTTTGTTTGTCAGTCATTGGGTTGGTGACAGAGAGATTGGGCGAAGAAAGAGGCCTTACCACACCAAAGTGGTTAATGGTTAATTTTAACTGCTCCAGTACCCACTATTTCCTATTTTGTATAATGTAAGTGTAGCGTGACATTTTGTTGCATGTATTTGAATAGAAGTCTCATCCCGATGTTTTCTTTTTTTTGAAAAAAAAAAAAAAAACATTTTCTCTTGAAAGGCTCCATCGAGTGGCACGAATACGGCAAATCGCTCAATGAGAGTTCGTCTTCTTAACTTAATTAAATATTAACTCAAGCGTTCTTTATTAACGATGTCCAACGCTTGACAGCATTTCATTTCAGCCAAAATAAACTATTGTAATCAGTGTGAGTGAGCCTTGGAAATTTCATCATGGCTCAGTCTGCTTCTGTTTGTGTTACTGTAGTTGTTTGAAGATGACGTGTGTTATCATTCAAGGCTTCAAATTTTGCAAATGCTTTGTGACTTTGAAAAGTCTGCGTTAGATTTGATTGGCCCAGCCCTATTTCAACTCACGGAATCAAAAGAGCTCCCAAATCTCAAAAGGAAAGGGAGCAACTCATTGAAAGAAGCAATTCCCGTGTATTAAAAACGTCACCAGAGGGTCACAAGACGAAGACGGTTTTTAGAACCATTACTCAGGAGATGGTCGACGAATCAGGCCCCCAAACAACCTATAACGAAGTCCACAGAAATCGCAACCGACACCCAATTGTCGAGAGCTTCTCCGCCGCGCTCACTTCTTTATTACGTTTCTGATACCATACCTAACTCTTCAAAAACAAATACGAAAAAAAAAAAAAAAAAAAAAAAAAACGGGTAAAAATAAAATAAAACCTACGTCGCATTTCTTAAGGAATTCTCTTTATTTCCGCCCTCTTTAAAATTTCGTTTCCTTCATTAATGGCTTATACTGTGAAGATTGTAACTAAATATGCCCATAAAATAGGATGAAACCAATGCAAAATACACTGCACGGACTTATACTAATAACACTAGCTAAAACAATCATCGCGTCCCTCATCTATGTATATTTAGCAGCATAAAAGCTGTCACGAAGGTAATTTTTCCTGTCTAATCTAGAAAGAGGCAGAAAGACTCAAGGTCTTTCTAAGAAATGAAAATTTACAATATAGCCATCTTTCAGTATTATGAGAATACTTACTAAACTGATTGCAGTCCCTGCGATCTAGGAGAAGAAAAAAGTAGATCAATGTTGACAGTTGACTGATGACCAACTAGTTTTCTTATATAAATTACCTGGTGTTTTGTTGCTGTTGAGTTAAAAATATTAACTGCACACAAGAACTATTCTACCTGAAAAATCATCAAAATGGCGTTTGCCAACGTTTAATATTTTGTGGAAATTAATTGACGCGTATTGAATGGACGTTTTGTGTATGTTTGTCTTTGCATATAAAATAGTTTCATGCAATGCTTTTCATATTCATGAATAGTTTGGCAACACGCGATGTTTGCAAATGTGAATTTCCCAAATGAAAATTAAACCAAAACGACAAATATTTAAAATTATCTAACCAGATCCCCTTATGTCTGCGTCGAGAAATTTGAAACTATTTCGTCGCTTTAAACTTAAAAAAAAAAGAACTTGTAGTGTCGTTAAACAGCTTCCACCAGCTCGTCGTATTTAGCAAACTTTTAAGGACGTTCGCGCGAAATTTTCCAGTCGATGGATTTTCTTAAAATTTTTACTGCAGTCAAATAATGAGTTACTTGTGTCCGTAAAGCAAAACAAATTGGAGTCACCGACTTTGTTTCAGAGATAAAGCGTGTGGAAAACTACCCTGATTTTGAAAAATCGGCGCACTTACTTCAGCATGCTCTACGGGGGTATATAGTTGAAAATATCGAAGGTGAGTCAACGGAGGCAAAAGATCTTAGCCATATTTTGTAGAAGTGGGTCTGTTGCGTAAATAATTCCAACTTTTACCAACGTTTTCACAAAACTTAACCGTTCAAGAGGCATTTGAAACCGTCGCATAGTTAAACGAAGAGCTAAAAATAACGGAATTTGATGGTGCATTTTGCAAAAAATTCAAACTTCTAGTCGATAGAATTTCTTCATTTTTTCGCTAAAAGTGGAAAATCGTTAGAGAAAATGATCCATTAAAAGAAAAAGACAGGTCACCAAACGTCCAAGATCGTTAAATCCAGCCAAAGCTATAGCAATAGCCATCTGCCCTATCATTGTTCATTTTATTACTTAGCGCGCTCTCACGCACTCACTGGATGTGGCGTGCGAATTTGCATGCGCAGAAAGGATGCGTCGAAACAATTAGCGCGAACGTCCTCAAGTCTGACGCTTTTGATAGCAAAGTTAATCTACCTGGTGTGATCTATGACTCATTGGCAGCGATAAAGATTGCTATTGTATATAGCGAGACAGGAGGACGGCATACTTTCTACTCATAGGCCCGGGCGGCACTAGAGCCAATTTTGTTTGTATAAGTACTAAATCTGTCAACAAGTAGCGTAAAATAAGTGCGACCCCACTTTCAAAAACTTGCCAATTTTTTGCGGATTGCCAAACCTAATTTCGCCAATCTTCAAAGAAGCCGAAGTGCTGCCTCAGAGGCTTCCAAATATTGGCAAAGTAAACAGTTTTGTTATTTTAACCATTAGACTGTCATATTTTTGGAAAAATGTCTAGATAAAATTACGGCGAGAAAATAACTTTGGTCGGCTAGTCCAGTTTGGCGCGTGCGGTGGCGGGACAAAATCATTTTTTACTTGGTCCATCTGACGCTTTTCACAGTTATTTCAATGGAAACGAGGAACACGAGCAGCGTTTTTATTCATATTGTTATGACTCGTACCCTGGATCTGGTTACTGGCAGCAATTTGAAGAGATGGCTTCAGCTAGACAATCTTCTTTGATCGCAAGTGGCGCAAGCAACAACACAAACGCGAGCTGAGCAAAACCTGCTCTTCCAATTATGGGCTGAAAATCACGAGTTTCCTGGAGAGCGGAGAGTCGAGAACATGCAGAGTTAAACTCTCGCATAAAATCTAGTAAAATACTTAATTGAGAAATATAGATCTTGTGACATAAATTTCAATCAGTAACGTTTGGGTTCAAACATGTGCGACCTGGACCATACTCTTAGCTATTGCTTTCGTCTCCATTACGGATTACAGAAACGACTGCATTAAGGAACTGAAATTTAAGCGGCCACATATCAAAGTTCCGAAATTAATGTCAGTAAAATATTGTATACATGATATATAAAACCCCTATTAACGGCCACGGCCACCTTTTGGCCGTCCCGATGATGTTTTTCTATTGTCCTTACCCCCTTGACGACTGCTAAAAACATTCAAACACAAGTTAAATATGATTCTTTGACTTGATTCCATGTTCACTGAGCAATTGACCCGATGGTAAAAAAATTTATTATATAACTTTAATGTAGACCGCGTGATTTTTAAAGGATATGGTAGTATTTTAATTTCGTGACAAGTGAATCAGGAAAACAGTGATATACGTTAATTGTATCAACAGTAGTCACAAACCTTCAGGCATGTTTGTAATTGAATAATTGACCTTTCAACTAAGTTTCGTGCTAAATTCTTGTCGAACCCCTATTAAGCGGCCATCCCTGTTAGCGGCCACCTCCATTTCCCCGAAATAGGGATTTGACTGAATCAATGAAAGAGTTTGAATAGAATTTTTAGAACTGAGATCATTCAAAGTTCACGAATCAATAGCCTCTTCCGGGTGTTCAGTTAGATGGAGTGAAGCGTGAAAAACAGGGGCGAAAAACTAAAAAATAAAAAATAAAAAAAAAAAGCGCGGCGAGAACGCCTGTGGGCAAACTTAACGAAAGGTCCTTCCGCCCACTTACAGACCGCCTACAGGGACCCGTGACTCGACCGCCGGCTTGTGGTTTTCAGTTGCCAACCTTATTTTGAATGCTTGCTCACGAAATATTTCAAAATTTGCTCCTCGAAAGCCAATACTTAGAAAAAACACCGCATGGCATATCACAGATTGATTGTGGAGACGGCGCCGTCTTTTCCATTCATCGAGAACGTTACTCGTGGAAAGAGTTGAAAGATTAAACCGTTTCCAAAACCGGTGGGAAGGATTGCACAGAAATATTTGCTATTGACTATAATTTTCATACAATCCTTCCGTTCTTCGCGAAGGCACTTCACACTCCACTCCACTTTCCTGATTGGAAAATTGGCCGTTAAATTTACTCTTGTCGAGTTTCTCTTTCTTGAGGTTATTTCTGCTGAAAATAAAGCACTTATGATGAAGAATATTTGAAACAAAACAAAGGAAAAGTTTCGATAGCGCGGCAAGGACACAGCTGGCATTTCCAGTTCGTGAAATTGCAAGAATATAGAAAAGCTGGAATTGCTTGCTAGGATTATATTGAAATCATGAATAATTATGACCAAGATTGTAAAAATAAGGCAGCCACGGAGTCTCGTCTGTTAGTTAGCATCATCATTTTCTTGAGGGCGTTTGGCAGAAAATAACAGCACTGTTTAAACCTTTGCTGGGCCAATGTATCTGTATTTCTTTCGGGGTGGGGGGTGAAGGAGGCAGCAATCTGGTAATAGGCCATTTCCGAGATGCCTTTTGCCTCTGTGTCAAAATGAAACCATTCATATGAAAATGTGTTCCGCCTACAGCCTCATTTTCATGAGAAAGGTTTTGCACGAAGACTCGTTTTGAAACAGAGGCAAAAGGAAACTCGGAAATGGCCTTTTTGCAGAGTCCAACATCGGGATAGGTCAAAAAATCAAACCGGATGTTAAAAAGTGATACGGTGAGAAAAGAAGCCAAATAAAAGTGACCACGTGTAAGCATCACGAAACTTTACTAGCACGCTCCAACTTCAATGAAGTTCTAGCTAACTATTATCAATATACATCTACTAAAAGCCTATCTACAATGTACAAGGACTGTATAAATCAACAACATAATTACATCATAGCTGTGGTTACAACATAATTATATATTAATATTTGAACCTGACCCAAGGCAATAATTGTATGATGTAAAAATATGACAACTTTCAATCACATCAGTGATAAGAATTTACTCCCAGATCTAAACCTAATTGTTTCAAACTCGTCCAATTAGTTTTGTGTATTTTGCTATTTGGTTCTATTTAAACAACTCTGAATTAGTTTTAATCCTATAAGAAATGATTCATTTACTTCAGAATCGTTATATCATACAATCAATTATCAGGATTCTTGTTTTAGCAAATCAATTACCTTATTGATCTGTTAACTTCCACGGCCTGTGGAATACCCGTCATTCCCTTTCAATCGTTAACTTGATCATGATGCGTAAGTTTGTCACGCCAAGAGGAGCGTTGAGTGACACAAGCGCTCCAAATAAGGGCAGCGAAGGAGACTAAACTAGAGGGTATCGTACGCAGTTTTACTCAAACAACAAGTTAACGTCTCGTGATATCGCTCGTGGTCTATCGTGTTTTGACAGTCGAGCCTCCTTTCTCGCGCGTCGCCTCTCGTTTCTGGCGCATCTCGCGTCTCGTTTCTCGCTTATCACGTCATGTTTCTCAGAAAACGCGAATCGTTCCTGGAGACGTGAGCGCGCAGACATCTAATTATAATATCGTCTTTGTTTCCCGCAGCAAAGCGAATCACTT